>NW_006995451.1:0-797 GCF_000164805.1 Carlito syrichta
ACCAGGAGTCTTGGATTCCAGTTCCCCAATTACCTTACGGGAGTCTTTCTCTTGATATACAAACAACTGGAATTCTAGGTTACCAGGAAATATCTCAGCGCCTTGCTGAGAATGAAGCAGGAATATAGGTAATGGGAGTCCTCATATATAGGAAACTACACGGCCTCTTGCTAAGGAAGAATAAGCAATTTGGTTGCACGAGTCCTCAGTCCAAAAATCCACAGGGTGCCTTACTAAGAGGTAAACATGAATCAGGTTTTTAATGTAGGCATCTAGGTAGTGGGAGTCCTCAAATACAGGAAATTGAACTTTCTATTTCTACGAAAGAATAAGGAATCTGGGTTGCAAGTGTCCTCGATCCCTAAAAAACTTCAGGGTGTCTTGCTAAGGGCTAAACACGAATCAGGGTTTTTGAAGCATGAATCTCTGGAAATGGGTTCCTCATATACGGGCAAATACACGGCCTTTTGCTAAGAAAGAATAAGGAATCTGGGTTACACGTGTTCACTATCCCAGAAGAACTACAGGGCCTCTTGCTAAGGTCTAAACAAGAATAAGGGATTCGAAGCAAGAATGTGGGTAATACTCCTCATAACAGGAAACTTCGAGGCCTCTTGCTAAGGAAAAATAAGGAATGAGTTTTACACGGTTTCTCAATCACAAAATCTACATGGCATCTTGCTAAGGGCTAAACAATAATCAGGATTTCAAACAGGAATCTGGGGAAAGGGAGTCGTTATATACAGGACACTACACGGTCTCCAGCAACGGGAGAATAAGGTATCTGTGTTACACGA
>NW_006995452.1:0-836 GCF_000164805.1 Carlito syrichta
TCTGTTTGGTTGTTCTATAACCAAGCTCCAACCGGACTCTGTGATCATAATACAAAAAGATTACCTCGTGGGCAAGCCCTTCAGGTCCCCTCCCAGATTGGGAGTTTCTCGGTGCTCTCAAAAAAGACTGCTTTAAAAAAAAAAGACTACCTCGTTTAGAGAATTTTTAAATGGTCACTTATACCTGGAGAAATTTTTGGATAAGTGTGAACACATGGTTCCTTTCAGTTCTTGGGAATGAAATCTACCATTTCTACCTCATTTGGCAGAGCTCTGTAGACAAGTGCTTGAAGAAAGGATTGCTCAGGAGTCAAGGTCCCTCCCATTATGATGTCAAAGTTCTGAGGCTGATGTCATAAATGACAATTGACGTGCTTGTTTCCTTGATTTTACTTACCTCTGTTAATTTAAAAATTGGCATTTTAGTCAATCTACAGATTCGATGAAATAACCATTAAGTTAACATCATTTTTCTCACACACGGAAATTGCAATAAAGAATTTAAATGAAACCATAAAGAATCATGAATAGCCAATAGAATCTTATCAAAAGAAACTAAGCAGGAGCTATTGCAGTTCCAGACTTCAAACTTTACTATATGTCTACAGTAATCACCACAGCCTGGTATTGGTACAATAATAGGTCCATATGATAATGGATCAGGACACAGAATGAAATCCTCAAATTCTCAACTATCTCAACTTTGAAAATCCCCCAAGACCCACAGGGTAATGGAGAACATATTCAGTAAATGGTGCTGGGAAAAAGATGACAACATGCAAAAGATTGAAACAAGACCCCGATCTATCACCATACACATTAACTCTAATGGATCA
>NW_006995453.1:0-682 GCF_000164805.1 Carlito syrichta
CCGGAGCCCAGCAGGTCGAGGCTGCGGTGGCCGGGAGCGGCCACTGCACTCCAGTCTGGGCGACAGAGTGAGACTCCAACTCAAAAAAAAAAAAACAAAAACAAACAAACAAAAAAAGAATATCTCTAAGTACATCAGCCCTTTAACTTAACAGCTTCCCAAATAAAGCATAAACTCACTAGTGTGAGCATGCATGATCCTGTACAATTTCACCTCCAAACTATCTTTTGAATCTTATCCCGATTGTTGCCCCTAAATGTAAACTAATTACTGCAAAAATGAGTGATCCTTGTAAGAAAATAAAAATGAAAATAAATAAATAGAACAATCTCATGCTTTTCTGGCACTTAGAGATGTTCATGCTAATTTAATCCCTCTGTTCTAATCCTCTAACATTCAGTGAAATCTGTCTCTATGGAGTCTTTTCTATTCACACCCCCCATCTTACCTTTCCAATGGCAGTTATTTTTCTGTCTGGTACTGCAGTAACTTGTGTATTTGTCATAGCTCATATCGAGGGGTATTTTTTTTTCTTGGAGGGAAAGCATGGTTATCAGGCTATTTTTAACATTCACTTTTTACAGTAAAATTTACACTAAAATCTTACTGTCTCTGACCTTTGGTTTCTTCATCCTCTAAAATGAGAATAATAATTTGCTACTATCAGAGCTGTTTTGACAGT
>NW_006995454.1:0-732 GCF_000164805.1 Carlito syrichta
CCACTTGCAAGCTTAAGTCAGCTAGGTAAGTCAGCTGGCTAGCCAGCTGGTTAGATAGGTAGCCATCTTCTTTAGTCATCTAGCTAGCCAGCTGAGTAGCTGGTTAAGTCAGCTAGTTAAGTCAGCTGGTAACCAGTTGGATAACTAGTTAAGTCAACACATTAAGTCAGTTGGCTATCCAACTGCTTAGGTAGTTAAAAGGTAGTTAAGTCAGATGGCTAGTCATCTGGCTAGCTAGGTATTTCAGTTAGTTAAGCCAACTGGATAACTAGGTAGGTAGCTCGTTAAGTCACCTAGTTAACTAAGCATGCTAGCTAGTTAAGTCAGCGAGTTTAGTCAGCTGGCTAGGCAGTTGGCTAGCTGAGTAGCTAGCTAGTTGTCAGCTGGCTGGACTGTGAGCTAGCTAGTTAAGTAACCTGGTTAAGTCAACTCACTAGCCAGCTCATTAGCTGGGTAGCTAGGTAGGCAAGTCAGCTGTGAAGACAGCGGGCTAAGTAGGTAGTTAGCAAGTTAAGTCTGCTGGTCATCGAGCTTGCTAGCTATGTAGCTAGGAAGATAAGTCAGTCTGCTAGCCTGCTGGCTAGCTGAATAAGTCACCTAGTTATGGCAGCTGTCAAGACATCACCTAGTTATGTCAGCTGGCTAGCCAGCTGGCTAGCTAGGTAGCTTGCTAATTAAGTGAGTTGGCTAGACAGCTGGTTAGCTACTTAAGTCAACTAGTAAATCAGCTGG
>NW_006995455.1:0-656 GCF_000164805.1 Carlito syrichta
CCTTGCACGTGAGTGGGTGGGGGGTAAGGACTGAGGGCAGAAGTTTTGCAGGAGAATGGATTTCTTTTCTTTCTTTCTTTCTTTCTTTCTTTCTTTCTTTCTTTCTTTCTTTCTTTCCTTCTTTCTTTCTTTCCTTCTCTCTCTTTTTAAATTTCCTCACTAGGTTTTCCAGGCTGCTCTCAAATCGCCCAACTCAGGCCATCCTCTCATCCTGGATCTCCCAAACTGCTGCAGACGCAGGGTTTCCATTTGGTCGACGTCCTGGCCATCCTGCCTGGTATTGAACTCTGGGCCTGAGGCAAAACTCCCACCGAGGCTGGCCCTCAACCATGGTTTTCTGGGTTTTGCTTGGGGTCAAGGTGGGGGCTTGCTATGGTTTCCAGCCTTTTTATGAGCTCCTGGGTTTTGACCATCTTCCTGGTTCAGCCTCCCGAGTGCTGAAGAGACAAGCGTGAGATGCCCGGCCATCCCCAAACCCTCGAAGGTTTGAGAGTCATGCCATCATTTTTCCGAGGTGGCCCCTGGAGGAGCAAGCAGGTCCACCCTTGGGAATGAGGCAGACATAGTGGTGGGATCCCAGGGGAGATATGACACTGTACAAGCTGCTTGCCCTGGGGAGGGCCCAATGGGCGATTCCAACCACCCTTTCCTGGGTC
>NW_006995456.1:0-4801 GCF_000164805.1 Carlito syrichta
TTGCTGGCCAAACTAGTCTGCCGACTAGTTGGCCGACTAGTTAGCTGACCTAACTTTTCGGCCGACTAGTTAGCTGAGCTAGCTGGTCAGCTTGCAAGTTGGTCGACTAGTCAGTCAATTGGTGAGCTGACTTATCTAGTTGGCCAGCTAGTCAACAGACCGGTTAGCTGACTTAACTAATCAGCCAGGGAGTGAGTCTACAGGTGAGTTGATTTATCTAGTCAGCCTGTGAGTGAGCAGACTGGTCAGCTGATTTAACTAGTCGGCCGGTGAGTGAGCTAACTTAGCCGAATTTAGTCTGCTGGTGAATGAGCTTACTGGACAGAAGAATTAAGAAGTCGGCCAGCAAGTTAGCCAACAGGTGAGCCAACTTAACTAATTGGCTGGTGAGTGAGCCGACTGGTGAACTGCTTTAACTAGTCGGCCGGTGAATGAGCCAACTTGTGAGCTGACTTAACTAGTCGGCTGGCGAGCAAGGCAAATATTTAACTGTCCTGTTAGCTTAGGATTGAGCCAACAAGCTAGTTGACCTGTTTGCTGGTAAGCGAGCAGACTAATTTGCTGACCAGTAGACAGGTGAGGGAGCTGACTAGCTAGCTTACCTGATGGAAAATGAGCGAGCCACTAATTAGCTGACCAGCTAGCTGATTTGCTAGATGACTAGATAGCTAAGTAACTAGCTGATTTGCTAGCTCACTTAACTAGCTAGCTGACTAGCTAGCTCGCTATATAGCTGAGATAACAAGCTAGCAAACAAGCTATCTAGCTGTCTAGCCAGCTGACTTAACTAGCTATCTAACTGCCTAGTTAGCTGGCTAGCTGACCTAACTAGTTAGCTGACTAGTTAGCTGACTAGCTAACTGACTTAACTAGATAGCTGGCTAACTAGCTTACTTAACTAGCTGATGAGATATTTGGCTGACTAGCATGCTAGCCAGCTGATTTAATTAGTTAGCTACCTGGTTGGCTAGATGACTAGACAGATGTCTTAACTAACTAGCTACCTGGCTGGCTAGCTGGCTAAGCAGTCAGCTAGCTTGCTAGTGGGCTGGTAAGCTGGCTAGCCAGCCAGTTTAAATAGCCAGCTGGCTGGCTAGACTGTCGTATAACCAGCTGCCTTAACTAGTGAACCACCATGTTGGTCAGCCGGCTAGCCAGCTGATTTAAATAGCTGGCCACCTACCTGACCAGCCTGCTAACCAGCTGGCTTATCTTGCCAGAAACCTAGCTAGCCAACCAGCAGATCAGCTGACTTAACTAGCTGACTTAACTAGATAGCCATCCGGGTAGCCAGATGGCTTAACTTGCTGGCCACCTAGTTAGACAGCTGTCTAAAAAGCTCACTTAACTCGCTGACTTACCTAGTTATCCAGCCCTCTAGCCAGCTGACTTAATGAGCTAGCTACCTACCTAGCCAAGTGACTAGCCAGCTGACATAAGTAGCTGACATAACCAGCTAAAGAGCTGGCTATCCAGCAGACATCACTAGCTAGGTACCTAGCTAGCAGATGGATAACCACTTGTATTTACTAGCAGACTTAACCAGCTAGCAGCTGGCTAGCCAGCTGACTCAACTAAGTGATTTAACTCTTTAGTAAGCTGGGTAACCAGCTGATTTAACTAGCTGACATCAGTAGCTAGCCAGGTGGCAAGCCAACTGACTTAACTAGTTAGCTACATACATATACTGCATGCTTGCCAGCTGACTTAACAATCTAGCTACCTAGCTGTCCAGCTAGCTAGTGAGCTGACTTGACTAGGTGACCTAAGTAGCTAACCAGCTGGCTAGCCAGCTGATTTAGCTAGTCAGTTACCCAGCTAGGCAGCTGATTTAAGTAGCTGACTTAACTAGCTAGCTACTTAGCTATCTGCTGACTTTACTAGCTTAACTAACTAGCTAGATCTCTTGTTAGCTATATAGCTAGCTTGTTGACTTACCTAACTGACTTAACTAGCCAGCTAACTGACAAAACTATCTGATTAAATTAGCTACCTACCTAGCTAGCCAGTTGAAATAACTAGCTGATATAACTAGCTAGCCAATTTTCTAGCTGTCTAGCCATCTAAATTAACTAGCTTTTTAACTAGTTGGCGAGCTAACTAGCCAACTGACTTAACGAGTTGACTTAACCAGCTAGCCAGCTGGCTAGTCACCTGACTTAACTATTTGATTAATGAGCTAGGCAGCTGGCCAGCCAGGTGACTAAACTAGCTGAATTAACTAGTTTTCCAGCTGACTAGCCAGCTGATTTAACTAGCTCTCTATCTCCTGGCCACCTGGATACCCAGCTGACTTAACTAGCTGACTTAATTAGACAGCCAGCTGGCTAGTGAACTGACTTAACAGGGCACTACCTAGCTAGCCAGCTGGATCAACTAACTGTCTTAACTAGCTGGCCTGCTTTCTAGCCAGGTAAATTAACTAGCTTGTTACACAATTAGCCACCTGGCTATCCAGCTGAATTAACTAGGTGACATATCTAGCTAGCCAGTAGTCTAGCCAGCTGAATAAATAAAAAGGGACCTAGCTAATCAGCAGGCTAGTCAGCTGACTTAACTAGGTGACTTAACTATCTAGCCAGCTGGCTATACAGCTGACATAACTAGCTAGCTACCTAGCTAGCAAGCTGGCTAGCAAGCTGACTTAGCTAGCTGACTTAACTAGATAGCCAGCTGGCTAGTCAGCTGACATAATTGCCTATCTACCTAGCTAGCCAGCAGCCTACCCAGCTGACTTAACTAGCTGACTTAATAAAGTAGTCAGCTGACTAGTCAGCAGACTTAACTAGCTAGCTACCTAGCTAGACAGATGAATTGCCAGCTGACTTATCTAGCTACCTACCTACATAGCCCGCTGGCTTGCCAGCTGACTTAACTACCTAACTACCTATCTTCACTGCTGGCCAGTGAGCTGGCTTAACTAGGTGACTTAACTAGATAGCCAGCTGGCTAGCCAGCTGAATTAACCTGCTAGCTAACTAGTTAGCTTACTCGTTATCTAACATGCTTGCTAGATTTCTTAATTATCTGACTTAACTTGTTACCTAACAAACTAACTAGCTAATTCAACCAGGTTACTTAACTTGTTAGCTAACTAGCTAGCTGTCTGACTTATCCAGCTAACTTAACTCGTTAGCTAACTAGCTAGCTAGCCTACTTAACCAGCTGACTCACCCCATTTGCTAACTAGCTAGCTAGGTGAGTCCACCAGCTGACTTAACCTTTCAGTTAACTAGCTAACTACCTGACTCAACCTGCTGACTTAATCTGTTTGCTAACTAGCCAGCTAGCTGTCATAAGCAGCTGTGTAAATTAGAAAACTGACTTAACTAGTTGACTTAGCTAGCTGTCTTAACTACTTAGCTAGCTGACATAACTGGCTGACTTAACTAGTTGGCTAGCTGACTTTACCTGAATTAAATAGCTAACTATTAACCAGCTGAATAACTAGCTGACTTAACTTATCAGCTATCTAGTTAGTTAGCAGACTTAAGTAACCGACTTAAATAGCTAGCTAATTAGTGAGCTAGCTGACTTAGCTAGCTGACTTGCATAGCCAGCTGTTTAGCTAGCAGACTTTGTTAGCTGACTTAACTAGTTGGCTAACGAGTTTGCTAGCTGATTTAATGAGTTGGTTAATGAGTTAGCTGACTGTTTTAACTCGTTGGTAAACGAGTAAATTAACTGACTTAAATAGTTGGTTAACGAGTTAACTGGGTGACAACTTGTTGGCTGACTAGTCAGCCGACAAATTAGCTGGTTTAACACATAGTCTGACTTCCCAGCTGACTTGTTAGCTGCCTTAAGTAGTTGGCTGATAAGCCGGCGGACTAGTTAGCTTGGTCAACTAGTTGACTGATGTTGTGGTCCACTAGTTAGCTCGGTTAACTAGTTGGCATGCTGATTTGCTGAACTAATTAGTCGACTGACTATTTGGCAAACTATTTAGTTGTCCTAACTAGTCGGCTGACTATTTAGCTGAGCTAACTTATCAGCTGTCAAGTTGGTCAATTTGTTGGCCGATTGTTTAGCTGCCTCAACTAGTTGGCCGGCTAGTAAGCTGACCAGTTAGCTGACTTAACTAGACGGCCTGCAAGTGAGCCAAGTGAGCTGACTTAACTAGTCAGCCGGTGAGTGATCCGACATGTCAACTGACTTAACTAGTAGGCCGGTGAGTTAGACAACTGGTCAGCTGACTTAACTAATCGGCCGACTTGTGAGCTCACTGGTCAGATGAATTTAATCGGCTGATGAGAGCTAAGAAGACTTAACTAGTCAACCGGCGATTGACCTTGCTGGTGAGAAAACTTAACTAGTAAGCCAGACAGTGAGCTGACAGGTGAGCTGACTTAATAAGTTGAATGGCGAGCGAGCTGACCCATGATCTGACTTAACTAGATGGCCAGCGAGGAAGCTAATTAGTTAACTGACTTGTCATGCGAATAAGCTGACAAGTTAGTTCACCTGTTGGCTGGTTAACAAGCTGACTAGTTTGCTGACCGGTTGGCAGGCGAGTGAACTGACTAGTTAGCTGACCTGATGGAAAGCGAGTGAGCCCACTAGTTAGCTGACCAGATAGCTGAATTGCTAGCTGACTAGTTAGCTAAGTAACTAGCTGATTTGCTAGCTGACTTGACTAGCTCCCTGACTAGATAGCTGGCTATCTAGCTGAAATAACTAGCTAGCAAACAAACTAACTCACTCTCTACCTTGCTGACTATCTAGCTAACCAGCTGACTTACCTAGCTGAATTAACTAGCTAGCTAGTTGACATAACTAGCTGACTTATATAGCTAGCTTG
>NW_006995457.1:0-722 GCF_000164805.1 Carlito syrichta
ATACATGGTACTATAAGATAATTGGGAAATTGACTTCACTGGAAGTCATGGATGACTTCCCTAAGGAAATAAAAATTGGGCTGGGATTGGAATAATGAATAGGAGATAAACACACACACACACACACACACACACACACACACACACACACACACATCCCTTGGACCAGGAATCTCAGCAAACTCTAAGCAGAATAAATACAAAGAAAATCATACCTATTTACTTTACGGTCACACCGCTGGAAATCAAAGATAAAGAGAAAAATCTTAAAAGCAAAAGAAGAAAGACTCTCTCTCTCTCTCTCTCTCTCTCTTACACACACACACACACACACACACACACACACACACACACACACAGAATAAAGTTGACTTCTAATCAGAATACATGAATTCCAGAAGATGATAAGATGACCCCTTTAAGGAGCTGAAAGAAAAAAATTCAACTAAAACTCTATATTCCCTGAAAATGTCTTTTAGAAATTTAGAAATGAAGTAGACATTAAAACATTTTCAGATATACCAAAATTGAGAGATCCATTGCCAGCAGACTTGCACTGTAAGAAATGCTAAATGAATTTCTTTGTACTGAAGGAAAATATTACCAGATGAAAAATTCAGATCTTTAGGATGGAGTGGTACACACTGAAAATGGTAAACATGTGAGTATTTTTATTTCTTTCTTAAAATTTTTTAGCAAAGAGATTGTATATGGTCAGCTTG
>NW_006995458.1:0-835 GCF_000164805.1 Carlito syrichta
TCTGTTTCCCTTTGTTTTGCAGAAGTATATTATTTTTTTGAGATCCCACTTTTCTTACTTACTTCTTAATGCATGGGTATTTTGGGCCTGATGAGGAATTAATTTCCGATTACAGTTTCCCTATTGGTGTCTCCTGCGTTTTCAAACATTATTATAATTTGTTTTACGTTTAGGTCTTTGATCCATTTAGAGTTAATGTGTATGGTGATAGATAGTTGTCCTATTTCAATCTTATACATGTTGTCAGCCTATTCCCAGTACCATTTACTGAATATGTTCTCCATTACCCAGTGAGTCTTGGAGGCTTTTTCAAAGATGAGTTGGTTGAGGATTTACGATTTCATTCTCTGTCCTGATCCATTGGCCTATGGACCTATTCTTGTACCAATAACAGACTGTGTTGATTACTGTAAACATATAATAAAATTTGAAGTGTGGAACTGCGATAGCTCCTGCTTTATTTCTTTTGATAAGATTCTTTTGGCTATTCATCATTGTTTATGATTTCATATGAATTCTTTATTGTAATTTCCAGGTCTGAGAAGAAGGATGTTAACTTAATGGTTATTTCATTGAATCTGTAGATTGACTAAAAGACTAATTTTTACATTGAAAGAGGTAAGTAAAGTCTTGGAAACAAGCATGTCAAATTGTTATGTATGACATCAGCCTCAGAACTTTGACATCACTTGTGTACAGTGCTCTGCCAAATGCAGTAGACATGGTGGATTTCATTCCCAAGCAGTGAAGGGAACCATGTGTGCACACATATCCAAAAATTTCTCCAGGTAAAAACTGTCCATGTAGAATCCTCTAAACGAGGTAGTGGTTTTTT
>NW_006995459.1:0-8132 GCF_000164805.1 Carlito syrichta
ATTATCTGTTATTTTTTCTCAGAAATTCTGACTTATTGTAGACTGTTGATTCTGTTATTTTCCTCTGAAGCATATTGCTTTTTGTTCTATAAGACAGTTAAATTATTTGCAGATCACACTGAACTTGTGGAGTCTGTTTTTGTGTTATATCAGGGCAGGTCTGTGGCAAGCCTGAGATGTTTACCAAGATCTTTTTAACATGAGAGACTCACATTCCAAATTCTTATGTCGTGGTAAGTCCCTGCAATCTCTTCTCAACTCTGTCAGCTTTCCACATGTTTTCCTTTAGAATTCTTCAAGTCCTCTCTATGGGTTTGCCATTGTGAAAATAAAATGTAAAAGCCGTTGAAATTCCCAAAACCACTTTGAGCCTTGAGAGAGATGTGACTATGATCTAAATCACATATAGTTACAACTTCTGTTCCTGAGATTGTAGATTAACTTTCTTTCTTATTTTTACTTATTTATTTATTTGTACAATGACTAGAAATAACTGAATGACGTCAGGGACTAAAAAACTTCTGCCTTCTTTATTAATAACACATGTTATAAATTAACTTCTCCTCTGTGCTCCTGTTTTGCTTAGGCCAGATAACCAAAAATCCATGAATATTACATGCTCTGTTAAAAAAAAAGGTGAAATGTACCCTTTCCTAAAAGAAAAGCTGCCTATAACCAATGAATTTGCTGTAACAATGCTGCGACTTGTATGAAAAATGTAATCTTTAGTAAATTAATGTTAAAAATGTAATGTTAGTTCTTTTCTTTTGAGAAAAATCTTTAAGTTATAGATGCCTTACCACAAACAAGTGTATACACATATTGCAGACAAAATGAGAATGCTAAAAAACCCCTCTGTTTCTGACACACTCTTTTTCCCCAAGGCAAGATCAGGTTAGGGGGTGGGGCATCTGGAACTCAGCACTCATCAGGTCCCTCCAAGGTTTGTGCTTTCAGGTTATTACCTCTGGGTCACAATCAACCCCTAAGTAGTTGATCCACCAGTCACAGAGATCAGGTCTGTTGCTCTGTGGTGAGCAAGTCAGAGCACTTTCCTGCCCCATCTTCAAGATAGGGTGGGGTGCCTCTCTTGTCCTCTTTCTTGGGACTTTGCCTCTGGGCTCCCTCCACAGTCACACTGTTGCCAGTGCCCTGCCAGGTGCTGAAGTGGTGATACAAAATCAGGAGCCAGTAGTCTCTCTCCTGCTGCAATGGTGAGGGAGAGTCTGGGGCAATGGTGTCTCCCTCCCACTTTTTTGCAGAAAAACTTTTGTCCATTTAAAAAAATATAATGGCGCTTGGCTTCTGTGATCTTGGAGGAGCCAGGGATAAAGCAGAGAAGCTGGAGAACCAGCTGTTGTGCCAGGGGCCTAGCCACTTGCTCATGAGCCCACATTTAGATAGTATATCCCAGCATTTTCTTCCCAGGGAGGGTTTGTTGATTTAAAAAAAAAGAAAGAAAGAAAGAAAAAGAAAATGGTATTTGGCTTCTGCATCCTGAGAGTTGCTAGTATCCAAACCCAGCATCTGTGGCACCAGCTGCTGTACCAGGATAACCCTGGCCACTAGCTCCCTAGTCCTCAGTCAGCTACTCATACACCCACTCACTCACCAGCATATACACAAAATTTTCCATATACTTACTCACTCATATCAGGACTCAATTAGTCCAACTGGCTCAGCTGCCATCTTCCTGACCCCCTTAATTTTATTCCTTAAAAGACTAGTTCAAAATGGAAAACTAAATTGATTAACATAATCAGAGTAATTCTATCATTTTCAAACACAAGTTAATCCATAACCCATCCCCCAAATACCACTCTACTATGAAATATTTTTTAAAAAAGCTCTCACATATTGTTTTCCAAGTCTATTAAATATAGTTTTAAGTGAGAGAAAAGAAAATGTGTCTGCTTTCAAGAAAAACACAATAGTTTCACTTAAACAACTTATTAACAACTCTTTCTGATTATGTACAGCTATCATAATCATCATAGTTGGAACAAGAACAGTAGAATGAATTAAACATAAATGCTAACAGAGCCCTTAATTCCCGTTCTTTGTGGTAAAAGTGAAAAAAGCTTTTCTTGCTCTTAAACTGCCATTCTTTAAATCACCATTCTTCCCTTACTACCTTCCACAAAAAGACATTTAAATTCCCACCCCACTACAAAGAATAGCACCATCCTTCATATGCAGTTTCTCAGTAACAGGTTTCTTTTTTTAAGTGCAAAATCTTAAATCACAAAAATCTCCATCTAATTTTGCTACTTATATATCTTCCTTTTCTGTCCTTTAAAAACAAATGAAATATGACAAAAATAAAGTATAGTTTTTCAAGTAAAATTTCCTTGTTCACAGATGTACTCCCCATGTGACAAACGCCTATTCTTTTTGTCATTAGAGTGGCTCTGCTTAGGGCAGAAAATGTTGAGGAACATTATAACATAAGTTATAAACTTTTGTAACATACTTGAAAGGTATATTGCAATCCAAGCCTTGTCAATTCTCTCCATTGGTAAATTAGTCTCATAAAAATCTGTGTTAGTACTGGGAGTAGAATACATCACTGTGATACTCCCCCATGTCCAAGCAACACTTAGAACTTTAGATATCCAGTATCAAAAGAAAAAAAAAAGGACAAGTTGATGTTTCAACATCACATCAGATCTTCTTCTGTGCATAGCACTTTTTCCACTGTGCAAGGTGAGAAAAAGAGGAAAGGGAAAACAGATGTGTTCAGAATAATTCTTCCCAAATAGAAATATTTTAAGATTATGAAAAAAATTACAAAAAGTTGGGATCACCCTGCTAAAATCACAAAGGAGTACTTTTTAAAAAAAGTTAATCCATGCATCTTGAAATCAGCATTTATTCCTAATTTGAAAAGTAAGGAAAAAAATCAATGAGTACAGTATTTGCAGTCCACAAAGCATCCTGATCAAGTAGAGTGCTGCATCAACTCTTCTGAGCATTTTGGAATCAATAAGTGCCATACATTACCAGGCACATCAAAGCCACAACATAAGAGATGGAAATATGTAAGGAATACCTGAGTTGTGAAAGGAAGAGAGGCCACTTTCTTCAAATAAAAGAAAGTGATACACAACTTGAAACTGCCTCTTTACAATATATCAAAAAATCAGCCAGGTGTGGTAGCATGCCTGTAGTTCCAGTTACTTGGACGGCTGAGGCGGAAGGATCATGGAGCCCAGCAGGTCATTGCTGGTGATACCGTGAGCATGCCACTGCACTCCAGCCTGGGCGACAGAGTGAGACTCTGACTGAAAAATAAAAAGTAAGCAATGTAGCTACACCTGCTTTTCATGTACTGAGATATGGACTGTTTATTACTTCCAAACAGACCTGGAGAAAATATTCACAAGCTACATATCATCAGTAAGACACCAAAGAATCTGTTAGAAATTGGACAAAAGACATGAACAGACATTTCACCAGAGAAGATATATGATGGCAAATAAGCACATGGACAGCCACGGCAAATGTTTGGCCATTTATTTTTTATTTTATTTTTTTCCTTAGAGATGGGGTCTAGACCCTCAGGGCTAACACGAAACTGAAATTCATCAGATCATCATATTCAGACAGTGAGATGCCAGACCCTCACCTGTTTACCAACTCTTTCTTACTCCTCCCTAACTATTGACCTCTCTCCAGTTTCTGTTTACCAACACCACACCTGTTTCTTACCCAATTACAAACACTTTTTTTCTTATCCCTCCCTAGTTCCTGTTTTTTACAGCTAAGGTTCTGGCATAAAAACCCCTGACTTGGGGTAAGGGTGGCTGAGACTAAATCTTCTGTTCTTCTTGGCTGATTTCATCCAAATAAAAAAGGTTTCTTCCTTTGTAATACTCATTGTGTCAGTGATAGGATTTCTGTACTGTAACAAGACCTTAACCAAACTCCTAGTGTTTTGGTAGCATTATGACATCCAGACTGTAATCAAACTTCTGGGCTCAAGCAATTCTTCCCACCTAAGCCTCCTCAGTAGTCAGGAATACAGGATTGCACCACCATAAACAATTGGCAGTTTCTTGTAAAATTAAATATGCAACTATCACATGACCCAGAAATTGCATCCTTGCTCATTTATTCTAGGGAAATGCCACATAAACCTCACATAAGCTGGTACATGAATGTTCATTGCAACTCTATTAGTAATAGCTTAAAAACATTAGAAATAATTCAACTGCCCATCAATAGGCAGACCGTTAAACTGTGGTACATCCATACCATAGAATACTACTCAGTCATAAAATGAATCAACTCTTGATACATTCTTGGCTGATGGGCTGTAAAAAATAAAGCTGAATTTGGCTGACAGGACCTAGTTTTTGAACCCCTGCTCTAGGAAATCAAGAGAGGGGCATATTTTCTCCATATGCTGTGGCCCCTGCAAGGACAATTGGTAACAACCTGCCTCTTTCCTTGGCTTCCAAGGGAAAATGAGTTGTGGACCTACCCCTCCTGTCATCAGAGCTCACCCAGAATGTGGCTCACGTAGCCACCAAAGGTGGCTTGTTACAGTATCCCTCTCCATGCATACTCACCCATTAGCTAGCCAAGAAAGACCAGTAAGCCCCTACAAAGTGTTCCATACAAAACATCCCCAGTTCTTACCTAATCTCAGGGAAGCACTGGAGCACTCACCAGTTTAACCAAGTGTAGTGACCATGCCTCCATCTCAGCCACTCATACCCATGCAGAGATCACCAGTGGATCTCTTTGCTACTGAACCAACAACATAACAAGCTGCCTTCTGCAGAGGGAGGCTGTACAGTGAGTGGGCGTCCTTTTGTATCCTGCCTCCATCCCCCTTGAGGTCAAGATTCAAATGACAACATGGCAGAGGTGGCTGGCAGCTGCCCCTGGGGAAGGGGGAATTCCAGACACTAATCGGGGTTGCTCCTCAGTCCCAATGTTAGGACAATGGCATCCCATCTAGCTTGTGCCCACTGACTCTTCCTGGTCACTACCAACATGGACCAGTCTGCAGAAACTACCATCAAGGCAGGGCCTATGGAGACAGGGGAAGTGTTGCCCAAGAGGTCAGGGACAACTTGAGACACACACAAAAGAAGGCATGGTTAGGTGGGAGGTCTGTGGTAAGCAGGATACAGAGACAATTGGAAGAGTCAAATCCTAGGGCCTCCAATGCTTCCTGTTCTCTGCTCCACACAGCTCCCATATATATTGTGTTTGAAGAAAGAAACGATGCTGATATTATAAGGTGCCTACTATGTGCTTGGTCCTGGGCTAGGCAGAGTTTGTCCTAACATCCTTAGCAAACCCATAACAGACACATCCCACCCATTTTTGCAGAAGAAGAAACTGAGGTTCAGAATAATGACGTGACTTAATCACCTGAAGCCCTGCCAGATAGAGATGGACATAGGCATTTTGATGGAAGTCCCTCTTCTCTTTCCATTAATAACAGCTATCACTGAGTGCAGGAACTATTATTACCCCCTTCTGAAGATTAGGAAACTGAGGCTAGGATTAATTGTAATCAATAGACTAAATTTTAATCAATTAGAAAACATATCAATGTGCTTCTTTATAGCCATTAGTTTGTACTAAGTCTTTGAAATCTGGTATTGTGTGCTTGCAGCAGGTATCAATTTGGACTATCAGATTTCAAGTGCCTAAGTGTTATCTCTGTCCACTGACTATCACATTGAACTGAGTCAGCATTGGAGAAAGGAAAACAACAACCAGGAATTTATAAAATATCCAGGTAATTTTTCTATACCCTGAAGTTTGCATACCACAATTCTAGACTATTCTGTACACAATGTAGTCTACAACCATTACTGAAATAACATTTTAATATAGTCCCTGTAATTATGTCAATCCCAAGAAGCTAGAAACCGCTGCAACCACCAGTTCAGTCAACTCAGATGGGCATTAAAATTTCCCTTAAAAGTAACCCATTCATCCATCCAACCTGCTCTCCAATTAGAATATATATTGAGCTGTTCTATAATGCTTCCCTAGGCAAAGATTAAAATGTTCATTCATTCAATGAATATTTTCACAGAACCAACTAAATGCCATCATGAATTTCACAGGTGTTAAAGAAAAATAAAACAGAGGACACAGTGTAAATATACCTCAAGGCCAAGTGTCCATAACCACATAACCAAAACTTACATAATTCTCATTTCCTTGAAATGCTATCTAATTGTAAACTCAAAACATAAAGTTTACATTTTTGTTAGTATGATTCCATGAAATTAAGCCAATCAGCTCTACACAATTCAAATTAAATAGCTCTGTTGCCCTAAAACAATTGTTAATGCATAACAGCCAATCATAAAAATATCAAAATACTTTATGCTTTTTAAACTGTGCCATAACTCCTGTACGTCAAGCTTCTTACCACCCTTTCCACTTGATCTGAAGTCTCCCATATCGTGAACTGTCATTTTTTAGCAACAATAACCTTTTATATTTTTTACTTGATACAATTTTATTTTTGATACAGGAAAACAGGGAAGATGAGCATTACATTTCACACACTTATTTACAATAAATGAAATGCTCTGAAGCAGCACTATATGATTCTGTGAGGTCCTTATACAGTCTTAGGTGTCAAAGAAAATTTCCTTACCAAAGTAAGATTTAAGAAAGAGGTTAGGCAGGGTGTGGTGGCTTAAGCCTGTAATCCCAGCACTTTGAGAGGCCAACATGAGGGGATTGCCTGAGTCCACAGGTTCAAGAACCACCTGGGCAACTTGGAGAGACCTCATCTCTACAATAAATTGAAAAGTTAGCTGGGTATGGTAGCGTGTGCCTGGAGTTATGACTTTTTGGAAGACTGAGGTGGAAAGATTGCCTTAGCCCAGGAGGTCGACTCTGGGGTGGCCATGAGTGTACCACTGCACTCCAGCCTGGGCATCAGACTGAAACTCCAACTCAAAAAAAAAAAAGGGTGTGAAATGCAAATCAAAACTTACACTGAGATATGATAACTCCAGTAAGAATGGCCATCATTAATAAATCGAAAAACAACAGATGCTGGCAAGAATGCAGAGAAAAGAGAATGCATCTACACTGTTGGTGGGAGAGTAACTAGTTCAAACTCTATGGAAAACAGTGTGGCAACTTAAAAGATATTACCCAGCAATCCCCTTTCTAGACTATACCTGGGAGAACTCAAATCATTCTACAAAAAAGATAACTGCACACACATCTTTACTGAGAAATATTCACAACAGTAAAAACATGGAACCAACACTGCTGCCCATCAAAAGTGGACTGATAAAAAAAGTGGTACATAAACATAGAGTATTATGTAGTCATAAAGGAGGACAAAATTATGGACTTTGCAGCAACTTTGATGGATTTGGAGTCTATTATACTCGGTGATCTATCCCAGAAACAAAGAACTGAGTACCACATGTTCTTACTCTGTGAGAAATCTTACTTTGGTAAGGAAATTTTCTTTGACACCTAAGACTGTATAAGGACCTCACAGAATCATATATTGCTACTTCAGAGCATTTCATTTATTGTAAATAAGTGTGTAAAATAAGCCAACCCTGAACGTTTATCACAATACTACAAGAGAGGGATCGGCAGTAGTGGGACACTGCTGAGGGGGGGATGGGGGGCACATAATGTCACTAAGGGTACCTGATTCTAAACCTGAGCAAGTGAGGACCAGTGGGAGGCCCAACTTCACCTGCATGTAGACTGCTTATGTACTTAACCCTGACTTGTATCCCACATCTTTAAAGAAAATGTTTGCCAAAGCCTTTTCTAGAGCTTTAAAATTGGGCAGAGACAGAACTGAATGGGATCTTATTATATTTAGTGGTCTCAGCTAATCTGAGTATTCAATTATCAAATATCTGTAGCACTATATCCCTTAATTGTATTTTGGATAAACAGGAATTTATTGCACTAACCTATATTTGATAAAGAACAGACAGTCCACAGTAGACATTTAGAACATTAAGAGGTGGTGAAAATGTGATTTTCAAGCAAAGCTATGTGGGAATATTCACTTTGGTATCTGTTTACTCTACTGTTATCAGTATATCACATGATGTAAAATTGTGTTGCTTTCTGTTGTGTTTAATAGGAAGTTGTTCTAGAAATGT
>NW_006995460.1:0-717 GCF_000164805.1 Carlito syrichta
GTTTAGTGACTGGTCCTCCTCTTGATGGGTGTTCCAGTAACTAGCCCTCCTCCTATTTGGTACCCCATTGACTAACCCTCCCCTGTGATGTGTGCTCCAGTGACTGTATTTCCTCCATGATCTGTTGTCCCATCAATTGCCCTTTTCTGTGATCAGTACCCCAGAGACTGTCCCACATCCTATTGGATGCTGCAGTAACTGGCCTTTGTGATGGGTGCACCAGTGACTGGACCTCCTCTGCAAAGGATACCCTGCGACTGGACCTCACCTGCTATAAGTACCCAAGTGATTGACACTCTTCTATGATTTTTACCCAAGTGACTCCCCCTTTTAACAATGGGTTGTTCAATTGCTGACCTCTTCTGGGCTATGAGATTCCATGACCCAACACTGAAATAGGTGCCTCAGTGACTGGGCCTCTCTGTGATGGGTGTCCTTGTGATTCACTCTATTTGGGAATGGGTGCTAATAATAGGCCCACATCCTAATAGTGCTTCAGTGACTGGTAGTACTCTGTGATTGTTGTCTCATTGACTGGCCCACCTTTGGGAAAGGTACCTCAGTGACTAGTTCTCCTTAATGATGGTACCCCAGTGACTAATCTTCCTCTGTGATGTTTGCCCCAATTACTGCAATTCTTCTGTGATGTGTACTCCAGTGACTTGCCCTCAAGGTATTTTATGACACAGTGACAGACATTCCATTGCAATGAGTTTC
>NW_006995461.1:0-715 GCF_000164805.1 Carlito syrichta
GACCAATCAGAATTACTGTGGACTCCTCTGCAGAAACACTACAGGTCAAAAGGAATTGGATCCGATTTTATATGTTTTCAAAGATAAACAATTGGAACCAAGATTTTCCTACTCAGCCAAACTCAGCTTCATCAGCAATGAAGAACTAGAATCCTTCCCAAATAGCCAATCCCTAAGAGACTATGACACTTTGAGACCAAGATATACAGGAGATTCTTAGAAGGTGCTGTGCACAGAAGAAAGAATATACAAAAGAAAGACCATATGCTTCAAAAGTCACAAAAACAAAAGCAGCAAAACAGAGTAAGCCTGTAGAAATGAAAACACACACACACACACATGATATATAATGTATTATATATATTAATATATAAGCTAAAAGAAAACAAAACAGCATACTAAGAACATTATGTCAGGGAACAATCCTCAGTTTTTAAAAGTCAGCCTGAATGTGAATGGATTAAATGCACCACTGAAATGACACATAGTGGCAAGTTTGATAAAAACCATTATCTAATCTTTTGTTGCATCCAGGAAACTCATGTCAACACAGAGCACAAGAGAGACTCAAAGATAATAGATGAAAAAACAAATTTTCAGGCAAACAGATAATAAGTGGTAGGAGTTGTCATCTTAGTATCAGAAAAAACAACCTTTAAGCCATCACGCAAATAAACCAATAGAGGACACTACATATTGATAAAAGTTTTGAGAC
>NW_006995462.1:0-3839 GCF_000164805.1 Carlito syrichta
CATCTACTGCTTCTAGTACAACTTCTCTTTCTCCCATTATTCCACGCACGTGTGAGCTTCCTCCTCTAAGTTCCCCTTCCCTCACTGCAAACACTGAAAGTCCCCTCCCTTCTTTCCCGTCTCGGATTTCAATCCTGCAGAAGAGCACCCTCCTTTCTCTTCAGCTCCACCCACTTCTCTAGCAATTCAACCTCTGTGCCCTCCCATTTTCAATCATTCCCCACTATAGCCCTCCCATCACCCGATCCAAGGCCGCACTGGTTGTCCTTGCTCCCCTCCACAAAGTAGTTGGCACAAAGGATATTGTTCAGGTGCACATCCCCTTCTCTATCTCAGACCTCTCACAAATAAAAACGTTTTAAATCATACACAACTTATCCTGCCACCTCCCTCCTCTATTTCTAACTTCAACCCAGCTGATAAACGTCCTATAGTCTGCTTTTGTTATTCCACTATCCATCAGTTTCTCCTCCTTCTCGCTCTCCACCTTTATCTGCAAAGGAAGAGCTGGCGTCTACAGCAGTGGCACCTAACCCTGGCCTTCAGTCTTTCTCTTTTATCTTCAGGAAAGGGACCTGGTGCCAAAGGACATGGCACCTAACCACAGCCTCCAGACTTCTCACACACCCAATGCTTAATCCGGGTGGCAGCCCTACTAGCTGCAACGTCACCACCCCCACATGTTCTTGGAAAGCCCTTTAAAGTTTCCACACGGCTTAACAGGTCTCTTCTCAAGGGGGTGGCTGGGACAAAATGATATAAAAATTCTTCTTTGTTGTTTTCTTATGATAAATTTCTCTCAAGTTATATCTAAACTGGGACTATGTCAACCTTCTTCAGATGAGGTAAAGGGATCATATAAATTAATCCTGTTAACTACAAAAATGTGTTATTAAGCAAGCTAACTATGACAAAATAAAAGAAGTTTTTCAAAGACCAGATGGAAATCCATCAATGTTTCTAAGTTGCTTCTCTAAAACATTGCAGCAGTTTACTAATATTGATTTAAACTCTGTAGAGGAACAACCTCTTTTGGCTATGTATTTTATCTCCAAGTCAGCACCAGGTATTAGGCGCTAACTCCAAAAATTAAAAAGCGCCAACAAACCCCTCAATTAGAGCAATTGGACACGGCCTTTAAAATCTTTAACAACCAAAAGGAGGAAGAAATACAGGACCACCAACATAAGCGGAAAGCACTTCAGCTTTTATCTACCACTTTAACAAAAAAAGCCACCACCGATAATCTTCCACCCCAGATGGTCAATAGCAGAAGGGGTACACAGCCCCCTTCCCAGGTTTGTTTCTAATGCCGTAAAAATGGGCATATGGCCAAAGACTGTCAAGCCCTGCCCACCAGCATAACCCTGTCCCAAATGCAAACAGCATGGACATTGGGCTCATGATTGCCTCATTCGCCCAGAACGAAGAAAGCACCTGCACCAGAGTCTTGCTAAAATTAAGGGACACCAGCAATCTTACATGATCTCAAAAGGGGATCTCTTGGGCTTGCTCCAGTCAGATTGACTCGCCCCTAACTTGGTAGCCCCAGTGTCTTTGGAACAAACCATTAAAACAACCGAGCCTAAGTTGGAAATATCAGTAGCTGGCGGGGTTATATCATTTGTTATTAATACAGGGGCTACATGCTCAGATCTACTTACATTTCCTGGTCCACTCCTTCCCTCAACCCTTTTGGTTGTGGGGGCACAAGGCATTATATCCAGGTCCCTCACTAAGCCATTACTTCCATGTGTTCTGGTAGATAAAATATTTCAACACTCTTTCCTTGTTATGCCAACGTGTCCAGCTCCATTATTGGGAAGGGACATTAGGACACAAATTAAAACACACCACTGTACTTTTGGGTGCCTTTTGTATAGCTTTGGATTTCGCTAATAGTTCCACATTGGATCCCATCTAAGCCCTTCCACTACATATAAACTTATTGCTTTGGTTAGAGCTCTGAGATTAGGAAATATGTAAATAAAGTTGTTGATGTAAAGAATGTTTTTAGTAAGAAAGGATAAAGAAAAGGTAAATAATTGTATAGGAAAGAATCTTGTATGGTACATTTTGTTCTATAATAGAATGACTGGTTAAAGAAAGCATAGAACAAAAATAGAAGGTTTAAACATGTCAAAGAATGGCATGCGTTTATTGAACATGTTAAGTGACAGTTAGTTGAAAAAAGTCAAAAATTTTCTGTAAACACTCGAGGCTACAAAATGTTCCATAAATTTACCATTAATATCCATTACATTAATGCTAGGCCAACATGCTACTCAAAGGCCAGAACATGAGCTTCTTAATTAACTATCTCCCAAAATTTTTTTTCTTTAAATAACAGAGGGGAGAAAAAAGAGACAAAATTCAATTAGCCCCCCTCCCCCACTGTCTTTGTTACAAAAGAGTGAGGCTTTTTCTTTTAAAAATCGTTGGACAATCATTTTGGCTAAATAAGTAACTTTTACAATAACTACTGTGACTTTGTGTTATAACATGCCTTTAAAAACTTTAGTCAATATTGCAAACCTCCATAAAACAGAAAGCCAAAGTCACTCCATTTTCCTGGCTCTCAATAGTCCAACAGGGAGGCCCTTGCCTCTTTCTACTTTGCTTTTTTGTTTAATAGCCCCATATATCTTTAAATTTCTCCAACAATGCTTAACTAAACTCTCAAATCAAAACCTCAACCTCCTATTACTCAATAGTTATCAACCTGTCCCAATAGAGAAGTCAACACCTTGTCCCTAAACATCACTTAATTTTTCTTTTAGATATGCTCTCTTCCAGGTTCTCTATTAACATCCACAGTCTACTCCAAGACAGCTGGTTACTACCGCCCTCAGACCCACTGGAATACTGGCTGGAACAAGTCGCTGTTCTACACTTAAAAGGAACCTTCATGGAACACTCACCTGCGAAAATCTACACCTTCAGTGCCTACCTTTGGGCGCTGCTTTGGCTGGTTCTGAAACCTTCCACCATCTTACCAGCACATCACCCCTGACCAGCAGGAAGTAGTCAGAAAGAGTAATGACGCCCCTCCCCATAAGAACAGAAAAGGTGGGAATGAATGGTGCATGAAGCAACCAGAGGGGCGACTCCCAGAATGGTGCCGAGCATGGTGAAGACACACCAGACAACAAAGGCCCTAGGTCCCGGCTTCTGTGTGCACAATTCCCCATGCACACGAAGTTCAAACCTGCAAGCCTCCAATCCTTAGCCAGCTTTGTTATGCGTCCAATGGGACTATAACACATCATCGGCCCCAACCTGCTTCCATTCCGCTCCTCCAATAAGAACATAGTACTGCCCTTCCTGGCCCCTGTCAGGCTAATATATACAGCCCTCTCCCTGCAGATCTCTCTCAGTCTCTCTCTCTCTCTGTCGCTCTCTCCCTCTCTGCCTCTCTCCCCGCCTCTCTCCCACTTCCTCTCTCTCACTCTCTCACTCTCTCCCTCTCTCTCTCTCTCCACAGACCCTTTCCCTTTTTCCCTTGTAACCACCACTTTAATAAATCTCTTGGCCTTAAATGGGTGAGGAGTCGTTACTGGCATTGAACTTCTTTCACTAGCTAGTTAAGTCAGCTGGCTAGCAACCTGCCTAGCTAGTGATGTCAGCTAGTTAAGTCAGCTAGCTAGGAAACTGGCTAACTAGTTATGTCAGTTAATTGAGTCAGGTGGCTAGCCAGCTGGCTAGCTGGTTAAGTTAGCTGGTTAATTCAAGTGGCTAGCCAACTGGCTAGCTAGGTAGCTCATTAGTTCTGCCAGCTTGCTAGTCTGCTGGCTAGCTGGTTTAAGTCAGCTAGTTAAATCAGCTGGCTAGCCACCTGG
>NW_006995462.1:4725-8503 GCF_000164805.1 Carlito syrichta
GTCAGCTAGCCAGCTATCTATCCAGTTAGCTAGCTCATTATGTCAGCTAGCTGGAGAGCTAGATAGCGTGATTGCTACCTAGGTATGACAGCTATATAGCCAGCTAGCTAGTCAGCTAGCGAGTTAAGTCAGCTAGTAAATCAGCTAGGTACTTAGCTAACTATTCGGCTAACAACTCAGCTAGCTGGTCAGTTCACAAGTGGGATCACTTGCTTTCCATCAGGTCAGCTAACTCATCAGCTTGCTCACCTGCCAAATGGTCAGCAAACTAGACGCCTCACTCACCAGCCAACAGGTCAACTAACTTGATGGCTCTCTCACAGGCCAACAGGTCAGCTAACTAGTTGGCTTGGTCACCAGCCAACTAGTTAAGTCAGTTCTCCAATCAGTTAGGTCGCCAGCAGACTAGTTAAGGCAGCTCACCCAATGGTTTACATGATGCCCGACTAGTTAAGTTGGCTCACCGGTTGGCTTACTTGCCGGCCGACTAGTGAAGTCTTATGAGATTTTTGCTCCCTTGCCAGCTGACTAAAGTCAACTGACCACTCAGCTCACTCGCCGGCAGACTACTGAAGTCAGTTGACCTGTCGGTTCACTCACCATCTGAATAGTTATGTCAGCTAGTTATGAGGGCTGGCTAGCCAGCTTGCTAGCTTAAGTCAGCTACGTAAGTCAGCTGGCTAGCCAACTGTCTAGATGGGTAGCCAACTAGTTAAATCAGATGTCTAGCCAGCTGAGTAGTTGGTTAAGTTAGCTAGTTAAGTCAGCTGGCAACCAGCTGCCTAGTTATTTAAGTCAGCTCATTAAGGCAGTTGGCCACCCAGCTAGTTAGCTAGTTAAAAGCTAGCTAAGTCAGATGACTAGCCATCTGGCGAGCTAGTTATTTCAGCTAGCTGAGTCAGCTGGCTAGCTAGAAAGCTAACTTTATAAGTGAGCTACTTATGTGAGCTAGCTAGCTAGTTAAGTCAGCTAGTTAATTCAGCTGTCTAACTAGATATCTAGCTAGGTAGAGAAGGAGTTGAGCCAGCTAGTTAAGACAGCTGGTTAGCTATATAGCTAGCTGGTTAAGTCAGCAAGTTAAGTCAGATTGCTAGTCAGTTAAGGCAGCGAGTTGTCAACTGGCTAGTCAGTTTCCTAGCTGCTTAGTTAGCTAGTTAGTCAGCTGTCTAGCCAGTTAACTAGCTAGTTAAGTAACATAGTTAAGTCAGTTGGCAAGCCAGTATGTTAAGTAGGTAGCTAGCTAGTTGTCAGCTGCCAAACCAGCAGTCTATGTAAGTAGCAAGCTAGTTAAGTCACCTGGCTTTCCAGCTGGCTAGCTAGTTATCTAGGCAGTTATGCCATCCTGCTAGCCAGCTGGCTAGCTATTTAAGTCACCAAGTAAAGTCAGCTGGCTAGACAGCTGGTTATTTAGGTAGCTAGATAGTTAAATCAGCTGTCTAGCCCACTGGCTAGCTAGTTTAGTCACCTAGTTAAGTCAGCTTCCTAGCCAGTTGGCTAGCTAGGTAGCTTGCTAATTAAGTCAGCTGGCTAGACAGCTGACCAGCAAGTTGTTACCTAGTTTAGTCAGCTGGCTAGCCAGCTGGCTAGGTATACAGCAAGCTAGTTAATACAGCTGAATAGCAAGCATGCCAGCTATTTAAGTCAGCTAGTTACGTCAGTTGGCTAGCTAGGTAGTGAGCTAGTTAAGTGAGTTGGCTAGACAGCTCTTTAGCTAATTAATTCAGCAAATTAGCTGGCTAGCCAGCTACCTAGCTAGGTAGAGAGCCTATTAATTCAGCTAGTTAGCTAGCTGGCTAACTATTTAATTCAGCTAGTTGAGTCAACTGGATAGCCAGCTGGTTAGCTGGTTAAGTGAACTATTTAAGTTATCTGACTAGCCAGCTGGCTAGCTAGGTAGTAATCTAGTTAAGTCAGCTGGCTAGCCAGCTGGCTAGCCAGTTAAATCAGCTAGTTAATTCAGCTGTCTTTCCAGCAGGCTAGCTAGGTTGTAGCTGGTTAATTCAGCTGACTAGCCAGCTGGCTAGCTGGTTAAGTCAGCTAGTTAATTCAGCTGGTCAGCCAGCTGGCTAGCTAGTTAAGTCAGCTAGTTAAGTCTGCTGGCTAGTCAACTGGCTAGATGGTTTAGTCAGCTAGTTAAGTCAGCTGGCCAGTCAGATTGCTACCTATGTACCTAGCTAGTTAAATCAGCTAGTTCAGTCAGCTGACTATCTAGGTAGCTAGCTAGTTATGTCAATTAGTTAAGTCAGCTGGCTAGCTAAAGTCAGTTAAGTCAGCTGGCTAGTCAGCTGCCTATCAGGGTAGCTATCTCGTGAAGTTAGCTGGCTAAGTAGCTGGCTAGCTAGATAAGTCACCTTGTTAAGTCAGCTCACTGGCCAGCAGGTGAGCTCGGTAGTTAGGTAGTTAAGTCAGGTGGCAAGCCAGCGAGCTATGTAGGTAGTTAGCTAGTTATGTCAGCTGGCTAGCCATTAGGTATCTAGTTATGTCAGCTAGTTAAGTCAGGTGGCTATCCAGCTGTCTAGCTAGGTAGATAGCTAGTTAAGTCGGCAGGCTATCAAGCTGGCTACTTCATTAAGTCTGCTAGTTAAATCAGCTGGTTAGGCTCCTTTACTAGATAGGTAGCTAGGCAATAAAGTCAGATGGCTAGTCAGCTGCCTAGCTCGTTAAGTCAGCTAGTTTACCAGCAGGCTAAACAGCTGGGTAGTTAATTAAGTCAGCATGTTAAATCTGCTGTCAAGCCAGCTGGCAAGCTAGTTAAAAAGCTAGTTACGTCAGAGGGGCAGCCAGCTGGCTTGCTAGTTATGTCAGCTGGTTAAGTCAGCTGGCTAGCTAGGTAGCTAGGTAGTTAACTGAGCTAGATATGTCAACTATCTAGCTGGTTAAGTCAGCTAATTAGGTAAGCTCACTATATGATAGCTAGCTAGGTAGATACCTATTTAAATAAGCTAATTAAGTCAGCTGGCTAGCTAGGTTGCTAGGTAGTTCAGTCACCTATTTAAGACAGCTGGCTAGCTAGTTAAGACTGTTAGTTAAGTCAGCTTGCTAGAAAGCTACCTAGCAGGATAGCTAACTAGTTATTTCAGCAGGCTAGTCAGCTGGCTAGCTAGTTAAATCATCTAGTTAAGTCATCTGGCTGGCCAGCAGGTTAGCTACATAGTTTTGTAGTTAAGTCAGCTGGCAAGCCAGTGGGGTATGTAGGTAAGTAGCTAGTTAAGTAAGCTGGCTAGACATCAGACGTCTAGTTATGTCAGTTAGTTTAGTTACCTGGCTAGCAAGCTGGGTAATAAGTTATGTCAGCTAGTTGAGTCAGCTGGCTAAGTCAGCTAGTTAATTCAAGTGGCTAGAGAACTGGCTAGCTGCATAGTTTGCTAGTTGCAACATCTGGCTAGCCAGTAGGCTATCTTTCTGAGGCAGCTAATTAAGTCAGCTGGGTAGCCACCTGTCTGGGTAGTTAGTTAACTAATTAAGTCAGCTGGCTTGCTGGCTGACTAGGTAGATAAGTCAGCGGGTTGAGTGAGCTGGCTAGCAGGCTGTCTAGGTAGTTGTCTAGGTGGTTAAGCTAGCTCACTAGCTGGATGGTTATCTAGTAAATTCAGCTGATTAAGTCACCTTGTTAGCTGGCTGGCTTGTTAGGTGGCTGGCAAGTTAAGCCACCTGGTTAGCAGGCTGGTTAGGTAGGTGGTCAGCTACTTAAGCTGGCTGGCTAGCCAGCTGACCAGCAGGGTGCCTGGCTAGTTAAGACAGCTGACTATCTGACTACCCAGTAAGCTGACTGGATATT
>NW_006995463.1:0-983 GCF_000164805.1 Carlito syrichta
CGACTTTGCAAAAGTCCTTTATCAGTGAAAGGAGGTTTTGACAAATATTCTTGGGTTTTCAAAATATAGAATCATGTCATCTGCAGAGGGAAACTTGACTTCTTCTCCTATTTGGATACCCCTGTTATCCATCTCTTTCTCCTGTCTGATTGTTTCTAGATACAACTTCCAAAACTATGTTGAAAAGGAGGGTGAAGCCAGACTCAGTGACTCAGCCTGTAATTCCAACACTTCCTAAATTTCCTTTAGGTTTCCAAGTTTGTTTCCATACAAGTGTACATAGTAGTCACTCATAATCTTATGTATTTCTTCAGGATCAGTTGTGACTTGATCTTTTGCATTTCTGATTGTGTCTATTAGGGTTTTTTCTCTCTTTTTCTTGATCAGTCTAATTAGAGGTCCATCAATCTTGTTTATCCTTTCAAAGAACCAGCTTTTTGTTTCATTGATTTTTTTGTAAAATATTTTTGTCTTCTATGTCTCAAATCTCAAGTCTTCTATGTCTTAAATTTTGGTAATCTAGATTTTTCTGCTGAGGTTAGGTGTTGGGAGCCAACATATGTAACCACACAGCTGAGGCCTATGAAGGCCTATTCAGAAGGTCGCCTCAGAGACAAGGATATAACATCAAGTGTGTACATATGAATAGTAACCAGTGTATTATAAGACAACAGAATTTTCAATATTAGGAAGTGACAGTCTAAAATAAAATCTTATTATATCCTATGAAAAATGCACAGCAGAATTATTTTATATCTCTTTTTCTTTCTAAACTGTTTTTCTTCTTAAGATTTTTTAGCTGTTATTTCCTGGTAAATTGATTGATTAGCTTTTGTTCCAGTATGTAGTTTCATTTGGGGTTATGATTAGACGTTATAACTGTGATAATAGTTGTATTATGTTGCTTCTGGTCAAGCAGAACGTTCTTGGTTTTTGTACGTGCAGTAACTTTCAACTTGCTTCAGTCCCCGGCTGTCGTTATG
>NW_006995464.1:0-763 GCF_000164805.1 Carlito syrichta
CAATACCGTAACTCCAATGAAAGTTTTTTAAACCTATCTTTCCTCCTAAAGGAAAGCTGAGATGAAAGAAATGTGCCACAGGATCCTGGCCATTACAAGATCTAAGAAATCATGGGAGAGCATTTCAAGGAATGAAAAAGTCAAGGGGAAAATGACAATCCCTACATCAGTATTTCTTGCTCTGATCAGAAAATATTTAAGTCCTGTATTTTTCTTTTCAGTTACATGTATTTAAAAGTGAAGAAAATACAGAAGGCAAGAGACTTTTCTGCACTGTTTTTTAAAATAACTCTTTCAACTGCTTGTAGTAGGGGTATTTGAATAAAGTCTGATATTCCCACTATTTAATTAAAATCTGGAAATTCAAAGGGGGAAAAACAACTAAAAAGGAATTTGAGCCAGGCATGGTGGTTTACATCTGTAATCCCAGCACTTTGGGAAGCTGAGGTGAAAGGATTGCTTGAAGTCAGGGATTCCAGACCAGCCTAGGCAACATACGTGAAATTCTTTATCTACAAAAAAATAAAAATATTAGCTGGCTGAAGGAGGAGGATTGCTTGAGCCCAGAGGTTCAAGGCTGCAGTGAGCTATGATCACACCACTGTGCTCTAGCCTAGGTGACAGAATGAGACCTTGTTCCTTAAAAAAAGGGGGGGGGGGTAAAAAAAAAAAAAAAGAAATTTATTGGAAAAGCAAGTACAAATCAGTGAAAAGGTAGGAAGAATCAACAATGAAGTCACTGTGTTGTAAGCCTTACCCTGAA
>NW_006995465.1:0-780 GCF_000164805.1 Carlito syrichta
TTATACAACAATCAATATAATAAAGAAATAAAATATGTTAATTTGAAACTTCTAGACTGGAGGTACTCAAACTTAGTGCACTTTAAAATTGTCTGGGGAGAATTTTTAAAATGCCAATGCCTGAATCCTATTCTCAAGATTGCATTTTTATGAGACTGGGTGCAGCTTGAGCATTGACGTTTTTATAGCTTCGTGGGTGATTCCAATGTGCAGCAGGGTTAAAACTCATTCTTCCAGACTGTTTTCTCTCTCTGCTCATCCCCATCTTTGTTTTTCTTTAAATCAGCTTTTACAACTTCAACAAAACAAATGGCTATAGCTTGATCTTGGGAAGAACTATAAATTAGGGGGATGCATAAGTTCATAGCGTTGTTGTGGCATGACAGCACTATGGTGTTGGGAGGGAGTTTATCATTTGCCGTTGTTATTTTTAGTGGCAGTGTTCTTGTGAATGCACCTTGTGTCTTGCAGATTTGAAGAAAGTGCTGTTTGTGGGCTAAAGAAGTGCTGTTTGAGTTTAACAGAGGAGTAAAGGCAGAGGAGATAACTTGGAATGTTTGTACCATGTATGGGGAGAATGCCACTGGGGAAAGCACAAAAAAAATGGTTTTGTCATTTTATTTATTTTTTTATTTTATTTTATTTTTGAGTTGGAGTCTCACTCTGTTGCCCATACTGGAGTGCAGTGGCCGCTCCCAGCCACCGCAACCTCGACTGCTGGGCTCTGGCGATCCTTCCGCCTCAACCTTCTGAGTAGCCGAATTACAGGCGCGGGCTACC
>NW_006995466.1:0-762 GCF_000164805.1 Carlito syrichta
CTTCACTCCCACTGGCCACTGAGTGACAGCACCTGGCCCTAAATGGCATCTCACCTAGAGGAGGTCTACATTTTTTTAAATGTTTATCATTTTTCCATTGTCTTTAATTTTTGTAATCAAAAACAGCATTTTACCTTGTTTTTTGATCTACACATATTGAGATTATAGGACATCTTTTGTCCTTGCTTTTTAGCCTTTTTCTCTCATGAGAGATATACGAAGAGTTTTCCTTTGCTTTTATCATGAGAAAATAAAGAATTCAGCCAGGCTCGTGGCTCAGCCTGTAATCCCACGCCTTTGGGAGGCTGAAGTGAGTGGATTGCCTGAGCCTGCAGGTTCCAGACCCACCTGGGCAGCAAGACCTCATCTCTACAATAAATCAAAAAATCAGCCGGGCATGGTAGCGCATGCCTGTAATTCCGGCTACTTGGAAGGCTGAGGCGGAAGGATAGCCAGGGCCCAGCAGGTCGAGGCTGCCGTGGCTGCGAGCGGCCACTGCACTCCAGTCTGGGCGAAAGAGTGAGACTCCAACTCAAAAAAAAAAAAAGAAAATAAATAATTCGTTATTTAAATGCTAAGAGATGACTAGCTAACAGATGCTCTTAAGACATTGGATTGTATAATATTAATCTTTATGCCAGTCATCAATTCACTGTGTTGTCAAACAGTGCTAATTTTCACAGATAATATTAAAATGAAGTTGATGTACAATAGAGCAGATTATGAAGTAGCATCTTGCATAGTCCTTTACTCTTGATCTGG
>NW_006995467.1:0-3704 GCF_000164805.1 Carlito syrichta
CACCCAATCCAAGTCACAGTACCAATGAAAGAAGTTTGGCGCCAGTAATGACGCCTCACCCGTTTAAGGCCAAGAGATTTATTAAAGTGGCAGTTACAAGGGAAAAAGGGAAAGGGTCTGTGGAGAGAGAGACAGAGAGGAAGTGGGAGAGAGGCAGGGAGAGAGCTGCAGAGAGGGAGAGAGTGACAGACAGAGAGAGAGAGAGAGAGAGAGAGAGAGAGAGAGAGAGAGATATGCAGGGAGAGGGCTGTATTTACTAGCCTGACAGAGGCCAGAAGGGGCTGTGCTAGGTTCTTACTGGAGGAGTGGCATGGGAGCAGGGTGGGGCCGATGCCGTGTTATAGTCCTATTGGACGCATAACAAAGCTGACTAAAGATTGGAGGCTTGCAGGTTTGAACTTTGCGGGTGCAGGGAATTGTGCAGAAAAGCCGGGACCTACGGCCTTTGTTGCCTGGTGTGTCCTCACCATGATCGGTGCCATTTCAGGAGCTACCCCTTTGGTCGCTTCCTGCACCCTTCAGATTGTCTGTCTGTAAATACACAAATCAAAGTGCACCATTCCCTCAACTTACAACATCAAAGGAACCTTTGGGTAATTATAAAAAACATTGTAATTATACAACTTATTCATGTGGGAAATAGTCAATAAAATGAACTTGATAATGAAGATAAACCACGGCTAATTTATTTCAGTTATGCTACCTTAATTAATAAGCAATATCTAAACTAGAGTATCACTGTCATTGTGTGAGTGTGGTGTGTTTTCATGTATGTGTAAAATGGTACAAGATTGGTATGTGTGTACATCTGTATGTACCTATGTGTTTAGTTTCAAAGAAGGCATTAGAACTTGACAGAGCAATTAATCACAATAAACCACTTCATCCAATTTAACAAAACAATACAAAGTGGAACCCCCTAAAACTGGAATACTTCTTGTTTAACATTGTTAAATTTTGCAGTCACCTGTACTGAAAACTCACATATACATTTTCTTTTCTTTTTTTCTTGAAAGCAGAATTTATTAAGAGGACAGAAAAGCTCCCACAGTGGAAAGAGACTGGAAGGGGTTGTCCTACTTTTCTTTTTTTATTATTTTTATTATAAAGATGTGGGGTACAATTCAGGGTTAGGTATGCAAACATTGGTCATGCAGGTACCCCTGTTAGTGAGGTATGCCCCTCCCTCCCCTAGCAGTTTCCCTCAACTGCCAATATCATCCCCCCAATAGTTTCTCATTACTATCAATCACTTTCTTATAGCATTATAATTGTCATCCTTTCATTTTCTTTATATTTTTTCAGTTTTCTATTTTTGTCCAATAAAGTATTCAACAATATTTGACACTATGCTCACCATCACTGTGTTATGAGGGAAGTGTGAAAAATAAGAAAGTAAATATAAGGCCTAACTTCAGCATTTATGATGTTTTCTACTCAAAAATACAATTTCATCTTTATGTAAGAATGTTTTGGTAAATAAATACAAGTATAACTGATTTTTTCTATTGTGTCACTGATTTAAAATGAAATAAAAGGCTGAATCAATTTAGATTGTACATAATAGTATTTACTTGATTTAGAGTCTATATTTTGGCTTTTTATTATTTTATTTTATTTTATTTTTTGGAGTTGGAGTCTCACTCTGTCACCCAGACTGGAGTGCAGTGGCTGCTCCCGGCCACCGCAGCCTCGACCTGCTGGGCTCCGGTGATCCTTCCGCCTCAGCCTTCCAAGTAGCCGGACTACAGGCATGCGCTACCATGCATGGTTGATTTTTTGATTTATTGTAGAGATGAGGTCTCACTGCCCAGGAGGGTCTTGAACCCACAGGCCCAGGCAATCCACTCACCTCAGCCTCCCAAAGGCGTGGGATGATAGGCTGAGCCGCCGAACCTGGCTTTTTATTATTTTCAAAGCAGTTTTATAACTCTCTGTTCCTGAAAATTAATGCAGTTCTGCATCCTTGCACAGTTTCAAAAGGAGAATTATTCTAAATGAAACCACTTCTCATTCAAGGGAGGTTTACTATAAACAACACCTCTGTGATTAAAAGTATATAAATTCAAGTTTTTTCCTATTGGGAATAAGGAGAATAAAGTTCATGGAGGATTCCTGGGTTTTACACGTCAATGTCACAGACCAAGCTGTTAAATTGTTCACCATGATGGATACAAATGTGTATGTCCAGTTATTTTGACTTCCTGCAGGCCAGCAGGCGTTCTCTGCTGGTGTGCTGTATCCACAAAAGCTGGAAACATGGGGGGGGCCTTCACCTGCACCAACAGGAAGCCGGAACCCACACACCTGCGCAAACAGAGGAACTGGAGACTCAGTGAAACTGACAACCACAGAGCTGGCCTCCACGCCAAAGCAGACCTCGGACCCAGGATCCCTACGTTGTATCATGGAAAGTGGACTCAGACTCCTGCGCCAACGATCATGGAGCCTTGACCAACTGCAGCCTTAGTCAGTGGAACTAGGCCCTTCACGTCGCCAGCGAGCTGGCTCTCGGCACCACAATGGAACATGGCCTGGCTCTCTGCGTCCTCGCAGACCCAGAAGCCAGAACCCCAGGGCCAAAGACTGTGGAGCCAGCAACACACACACCCCCATCCTCCGCTCCCCACCCCCGTGTGCGCATGCACGCGCACGCACCTGCAGACTGAAGAGTTGGAGCCCCTACTGAGCTTGACAACCATGGAGTTGGCCCTGCGCGCCAGCGCTTTGCACCTCAGCCGACCTCAGAGACCGGCTCCCCAACAATGCCACTGAGCGCCAAGCTGCCCCCTGCCCCTCGCCCCTGACGATCTCAGAGTTGGGGCACCAGTGCAGCCCATAACTGCACCGACAACTGCGGAGCCCGCAAGTCCCCTGACTACGAAGCCAGGCTCTCCTAGCTGAAGACCCCACATACCTGACTGCCGCGCTGCCCGCCTTGCGCTCTGCACTTCAGCCGAGCCTGGCTTTCTGCGTTTCTTGCAACCGCGGAGCCGGACCACCCGACCCTCCATAGATGCGCGAAGCCAGGCCCCGCGAGCCTCTGCAGACAGAGGAGCTTGAACCCACGCAGAGATGATGGCTGGACCGCAGATCAGATACTCCCCACCACTACGGTCCACAAAGACCGCAGGGCCTGTCAGTGCCGCTGACGACCGCCAAACCCCCAGAGCCTCCACAGAGGAGCTTGAGCTCTCGCGTAGACGATGGCCGGACCGCGGAGCCAGGTATGCTCCACCGCTGCGGTCCGCAGAACCTGGCTGCTGGCCCTGCCGCGGACCGCGAAGACCGGCCTGCCTGTCCGATGACGTCAGAGCCAGGGCCCCAGCACAACTTACGACCGCGGAGAGGGGCCCCGTGTGCTACCACCAACTGTGAAGCCAGGCCCTCTCGTGCATTGCATACGGAGGAGCTGGAGGTCCCGCGTAGATGATGAGGGTGGAGCCGGCCCTGAGCGCCGCCACGGACCTGGAGCCAGGTGCTCAGCACTGCCATGGACTGCAGAGTCTGACTCTCCGCGCTGCTGCTGACCAGAGCCGGGCAACCCGGGCCGACGACCGTGGAACCTTGCTCCCTGTGCCGCCCCCCACCATGGGCCTGCCTTCCCCGCACCCACAACTGTGGAGCCGAGGTTCCAACGCTGCTTTGGATGGCGTACCAGGGTTCCTCGGACGCGGCCGCCGACCCGTGTTCTCTGCACCACC
>NW_006995468.1:0-776 GCF_000164805.1 Carlito syrichta
TGTGGTCAGGCTGGTGGGATTGGGATATTGGGTTTAGAATGTTCCACATTTTTACTATGTCTTGTTCAGGGGAACCTGGAAAATTGGATTACTGTTCCCAGGTACTATATGGGAGTCTTTCTATTAATAGCCAAACAACTGGAATTCTATGTTCATCAGGAAATGTTTCACGTATTGCTGAGAATGAAGCAGGAATCTGCGTAATGGGAGTGCTCATATACTGGAAACTACATGGCCACTTGCTACGGAAGAATAAGGAATCTGGTTACATGAGTCCTCAAATCCCAAAAACCTACAGTGAGTCTTACTAAGGGAGAAAAGAGTATCAGGGATTTGATCATGAATCTGGGTAAGGAATGTCCTCATATACAGGAAAATTCACGACCTCTTGCTAAGGATGAATAAGGAATCTGGGTTACATATGTCCTCAATCCTAAAAATCTACAGGGCGTCTTTCTAAGGGCTAAACAAGAATCAGTGTTTCGAAGCAGGAATCTGGGTAATGGGAGTCTTCGTATACAGGAAACTACACAGTCTCTTGCTAAGAAAGTATAAGGAATCTAGTTTTCGCGAGTCCTCAATGCCAAAAATCTACTGGGCATCTTGCTAAGTGCTAAACAAGAATCAGGTTTTCAAAGCAGGAATCTGGGAAATGGAAGTCCTCACATACAGGAAACTGCACGGGCCTTTGTTAAGGAAGAATAAAGAATCTGGGATACACGAGTCCTCAATTCCAAAAATGTACAGGGCGTCTTGCTAAGGCCTACAAGACTCTG
>NW_006995469.1:0-680 GCF_000164805.1 Carlito syrichta
TGGATGCCCTAGTAGCTAGTACTATTCTGTGTTGATTGTCCCAGTGACTGGACAGCCTTAAAATGTGTGCCCCAGTGACTGGCCCTCCTCTGTGAGGTGTGTCTCAGTGACTGCCCCTTTTCTATGACATGTGCTTCAATGATTGTTCCTATCTTGTGATAAGTGTCCCAGTAACTAGCTCCTCTCTGTAATGGGTACAACACTGACTATGACTACTCTGTGATGGCTCCCCCAATAACTGGTCCTCTTCTGTGATCAGATCCCCAATGACTGAGCTCCTCCAAATGGGTGTCCAGTGACTAGCCTTTCTCTATGATGGATGCTTCAATGACTGACCTTCAGCTGTGATGGCTGCCCCACTTTCTATGCTTTGTGATAAGTGCCCAGCTACTGTCTCTCCTCTGTGATGGGTTTCCAAGAGATTGTAACTTCTCTCTGTTAGGTGTCCAAGTATGTAACTTTCTTCTGTGATGCATGTCCCAGTGATTGGCCCTCTCCTATTATATGTACCCCATTGGATTGCCATCTTTTTATGGGTCCATAATTGGTTGGTCTATTTCAGTGATGGATGCTCCAGTGATTGACTATCATGTTATGTGTGCCCACATGACTATCTCTCTTCTGTAATGGGTGCCCAGTGATTGGACCTGCTCTGTAATTGTTGCCCCAGTGACTGGTCC
>NW_006995470.1:0-1099 GCF_000164805.1 Carlito syrichta
GGTGACTGATGTGGACTCACATGTGCTGCCGGTGGGGGAGACACAAAAGCAGGCCCCAGGATGGTGGCCACTGCATCCTGTGTTGCTGGGACTGGTGGTGCCACTACACACTCCTTGAGTGTTTGCGTTCCGGGGAGGGACTAGATCTCATTAAGTAGCCCAAACTGGTCTCAAATACCCAGTTTCTGGTGGACCACCACCTGGGCCTCCCAAAGCCACAGTCCAATTGTCTGCCAACACACCATCTTTCGGGATCTCTAGGTCCAAGGTTGGCTCCTCCTTCACAAATGATCACTTTCTGTTAACAATGATCCCAACCCCATAGACAAATGGATGCTCTTCTGTTTTTTTCCTTTTTTTTTCTTTGAGTTGGAGTCTCACCTTGTCACCCAGGTTGGAGGGCAGTGGCTCACTCCGAGCCACTGCAGCCCCAGGCTGCTGGGCTCCAGTGTGCCTTTCCCCAGCCTTTGGAGCAGCCAGAATGACATGCACATGCCACCATGCCCAGCTCATTTGGATTGGAGCATAGAGATGATGTCTCACCGAGGTGCCTGGGCAGTGTTGGCCCACCAGTCACTGACCTCAGCCTCCAAAATGCTGGAATGATGAGGCTGAGCCCCTGAGTCCGGCCCTGATCCTTCATGAAAAATGACCCAGAAGGCCTGGCGTAGTGGCCCATGCCTGGAATCCCAGTGCTGTTGGTCACCAAGTTGGGAGGATGGCTGGAGCCCAGAGGGCCAAGTCCAGCCCGTGCCATACAGGGACAGCCCATCTCCACAACCATTCAAACAGGGGATCTGGGGTCAATGTGCCCATTGTTCCAGCCACTCTGGAGACTGAACCAGGGGGATTACAGAAGTCCATGATTTCGAGGCTGATGGTGAATAACAGTTGTGTCACCAGGCCCCAGCCAAGGCTACAGAGCCAGACCCTGTCTCAAAAACATCAGAATCGTACAGATTCCTAACTGTGTGTGGTTATGGTTAGTTCACAGGGCAGCTGACTTTAGAGCCAGTAACAATGGGATTAGTGGAGAAGAAATTTTCCCAGGTTAGGGATGTGTCTCTGGCCTTTCTTGGCAGAAGTTCCTTGTTACTGA
>NW_006995471.1:0-694 GCF_000164805.1 Carlito syrichta
GTTGTAACCAACGGTATTTTGCCAACTGCCTCCCCCAAAAAGTCTGTAGTCTGAAAGACCCCATATATCCTCTCACTTTTCTAAAAATCTTTCCCCTGCTCCAACAAGCAGCCCCTTCCCATAAAACCTGGGTGGGCTTGAAACTGACTCAGCCTGAGTACAGGTGACTCCCCCAGGTAGGTCATAAAAAAAGGCAAAACTTCTGCCTGGCTAGCCCTTGGAACCCAGGCCCCACACGAGATCATGTGCAGGTCAAGTGGAGACCACATTCCACCTGAGGGCTCTGACCACCAAGCCCATGCACATCCAGATAACTCCAGTTCCTGGTCTTCAAAACCCACCCAGCTGATGCTCAGCAGGAGCAGCAGCAAACTATACCCAGTCAGCAGAATACACCTTGTTGATGTTATCAACCATTAAGTAGTAGAGGTTTTGTTATGTGGCGCTAGGTAATTACATCCTTGTAGTTCCTTTGACTTTACAAATATTGTACCTGTCTCTTCACCGATTTGAACTGTGAGGGTCCACTTATGCACAGATTTACTTCTGCCTCTGCCACTTGAGATAGCCACGCCCCTTCCTCTTCCTCAGCCTACTCAACTGTAAATATACTCTTTTTTATGATTTTAATACCCTGTTTTCTATAGCTTACTTTATTGTAAGACTACAGTATATAACACATATAACATACAAA
>NW_006995472.1:0-984 GCF_000164805.1 Carlito syrichta
AAAGCAGCAGCAAAATTTGAGAAAATGATGGACATCAGGTTTGAAAGAAGCTCTACAGCTACCAAACAGCCCTGAATACTACAGAGATTTCATGAAAGGGGAGTCCATTGGGGTTGAACAATTCACTCTTGTCTTACTTTAAGAAACTTCCTCAGTCACCCCAACCCTCAGAAACCTACACACTGGTCAGTCAGCAACCATGAACATCAAAAAGAGACCCTCCCAGCAAAAAGACTTCAATAGGGGAGACCGGGCAAGATGGCGACGGCATAGGTGAACTGGTGAGATTCTCTGAACCCCTGTGTCTCTCTCTCACCTGATAGTTGGGACCAAGACTGCAAACTGCTGAATAGACAGACTGTAAAGCAGAGGGAAAAGTGAACAAAACCAGAAGACTCTCATAAGGAAGAACAGGTCATTGCAGAAGAGAAATAAAAGCAACCCCACCTTCCCTCAAAAACAGAATTGAAGAGGGAGAGGGGAAGGGGTAAAGGGAGAAAAATCTACAGAAATGAAGAAAAACCAAAAGAAGAGTATGGGTCTCTCCCAGACACCTGGGAGAGCAGACACTGAGAAAACTGACTTTGGAATACAAACAATGAAAAGTCCCCAGAATGAAGATATCAAACAATAATGGAGAGACTAAAAAGAATTGAGGAGACACAAGAAGAAACTAGGAAGGAGCTGATATCTGAGATAACAGTAATAAAGAATACTGTGAATGAAATAAATAACAAATTGATAAGCATGGAAAGCAGAATTACCCAAGCAGAAGAAAGAATCTCAGAGCTTGAGGACCAAAATACAGAAATAACCCAAACTCTTAAAAACACAGAAAAATAAGCTAAAAAAGACAGAACAAAACCTTCAAGAGATGAGTGACTACCTCAAGAGGCCTAACCTATGAATAATCGGACTCCCTGAGGCAGAAAGAGAACAGAGACCACATTGGAACAACTTTCCACGAGATCATTCAAGAAAATT
>NW_006995473.1:0-732 GCF_000164805.1 Carlito syrichta
CCTGTCTAGCTAGCTGATAACTAGCTAGTTAACTGGCTAGTTTGCTGGATAGCTGACTTAACTATCTAGCTGACTAGTTAGCTGACTAGCTAGCCGACTTAACTAGCTAGGTAACCAGCAAGTTGACTAACTAGCTGACTTAGCTTGCTAACTGAGTATTGAATGGCCACCAAATGAGCTGATTGGTCAGCTGACTTAAGTAGTCGGCCGGCGAGTGAGCAGACTGGTAAGAAGACTTTGCAAGTCGGCTGGCAAATGAGCTGACTGGCGAACTGCCTTAACTAGTCCGGCAAATGAGCTGACCAGTGAACTGCCTTAACTAGTCGCTAAATGAGCTGACCATTGAGCTGACTTAACTAGTCAGCTAGCAAGGGAACCAACTAGTTAACTGACCTGTTGGCAGGTGAGAGAGCTGACTTGCTAACTGACTGAACTAGCTTGCTACCTCGCTAACCAGCTGACCTAACTAGCTGACTTAACTAGCTAGCCAGCTGGCTAGCCAGCTGACATAACTAGCTGACTTAAGTAGTTAAGACTATGCACGACTTATGTAAACTGCCCTCTTGCACGTGTGAGGTGGAAATTAACACCATATAAGTGTGGAAACTAACAGCAAATACAATAGCATCCTATTATTGGAACACAAAACATATACACTATGACAGATTGAACTACATATTGGCTCCAAATCATCAGCTTTTCTCTGTATGAAAGCTTAATGCCATGGAATTT
>NW_006995474.1:0-330 GCF_000164805.1 Carlito syrichta
GTCCTCTTCTTCCGCACACAGCGTTTGGTCCTCTTCTCTATTTTCGGGCCCGTCTGGAACCTCACGTGTGTCCGCTGAGTGGCTGCATGCATCTGCATCCTTGCTGAAGTATCTTTGTAGCCACCCGGGCATAATATTCTTAACAGATTCGGTAACGCTGCCAAGAATACCCCGGTGCTGTGGTCGCCCCTGCTGGTAGGGCTGAACCGGTCCCGGGTGGCCACGCCGCGTCCGGATCTTGCCGCCACCGTCCGCTGGGATTCCTCCGGCTCCCGAGGCCATGGCGGAGCTTCGGCTGCTTCCCGCTCAGGGGCGGGTAAGGGGGCGGGA
>NW_006995475.1:0-725 GCF_000164805.1 Carlito syrichta
ACACAGACAAAGCTATCAAATGTAAATAACCAAGCTTTAGAAACTTCTGAAAGGTAGCTAAAGCTTTACTCACAGGGTATGTATGACCTTAAATGTATTTGCCAGAAAACAAGAAATGATGGAAATAACCCACCTCTTTGGGTCAAGAAAATTAGTTTAATCACAAAGAAATTTGGAATATGAACATTTTAAAACATTTGTAAAACTTAAGAAATAGAAAACAGTATGACTGATGGCACTAAGGTTCAAAGTCGTGAAATAAATGGCTGTAGGTCTCAATGCCAGTGCAGGGGCTTCACTCCACCGGTGCCCACTTCTCCAAGACCTAGGTGTGAGTGGAGGTTGGATGCTTGAGTGATGGGGGATCAACAAATAGACGGTCTAGAGACTTCGGGGCCACCTTACTCTGGTGGGACACCCTGTGAAACTTCTCTTGGCCTGTGACTATAAGACAATCCCTGTGCCTACTAGATTAGTAAAAAAAAAAAAGTCTAAGCTCCTGTGAATGTATTGCTTACTTTTCTATTCACACTTTATGAAAAAGAGTCGGTGGATCATGTCGAGATGTACATTGTGGAATGTCTTCTCATGGACGTCCTGCATAAGGGAGGCTGGGTGTACTTGGGACAGCTACCCCCCTCCCTTCCACCTCCTCCAGTTCTGGGACTCTTGGCCTCTACCCCCGTGTGTGATCCATCTGGCACTTTGCAAACACGGCAGTTCCA
>NW_006995476.1:0-999 GCF_000164805.1 Carlito syrichta
TACATCAAGAGAAGCTGTGACTTGCACTAAGGCTCCTCATGTGACTCAAAGTTAAACTTAAATTGTTTAAAAACAAAAACCATAAACCGTGGAAAATGGGAACAATAGACTCCCAAGTTAGCGGTGTTCGTTCCGGTTTCAGAGTCCTCTGTTAGAGCCAGCAGGAGCCTTTCCTGGTTTCTTGTGCCAAGTGGAAAAAGGGGGAAGGCGTCCTAGTGGCCTCAGGGTCCTCGGCCCTCCCTGATCCCTAATGCTCAGTGAGCCTCCGTGGCTGGCTCCCAACAAGACATCATCCATCCTGCTTCTTGGTGACAGGACTCACCAGGCTTTGTTTCTGTGAACTGCCTCCCCTCCTGCCCCTGGCATGCCTCACGATGTGAGGTGAGGCTGAATGGGCTCACAGAGAGACAGAAAGAGAGAGAGACTTTTCCATCTGATCCTCTTGTCTTTCTTCTTGCCAAATCTGTAACATGAAGCCATCAGTCACCTTATGGATGGCACACTGCACAGTGATCTCTCCAGGACTTTCTGGAAAGAGTAGCTATTTTATAGTAAACTGGAAACTGGGACACCATACCATCAGGGATGTGAGACAGAACTGCTATTTGTGTCCTGGGGACAACATTATAAATATTTTGTGGCTTAGATTCACCCAGAGGCTCATGGCCTCCGGCAGCTGTCCATGCCTCTCTTTTGCAGGGAATCTGTGTTGCTGGAGGATGGCACTTCTCCAGAGCAAGAGTCTTAGACAGAGTGACCTCACCAACTCCCTTGTGTCACAAGTGGGAATTTGCAGTCCCAGGAGGTGGGGGGCTTGCTCAAGGACAGAGCCACATAAAGATAGGTCTGCTCAGGTGAAGCCAGGTGAAGGTAGGTGTGCACAGGTGAAGGCAGGTGTGCACAGAGGATGCCAAGTGTGCACAAGCAAAGACAGGTGATGCCAGGTGTGCACAGGTGAAAACAGATAAAGGCAAGTGTGCACAGGTAATGTCAAGTGTG
>NW_006995477.1:0-3304 GCF_000164805.1 Carlito syrichta
TTCCTTCCTTCCTTCCTTCCTTACTTCCTTCCTTCCTTCCTTCCTTCTTTCCTTCTTTCTTTCTTTCTTTCTTTCTTTCTTTCTTTCTTTCTTTCTTTCTTTCTTTCTTTCTTTCTTTCTTTTTTTCCTCTCTCTCTCTATATTGTCTCCTCACTTGGTAGCCCCGGCTGATCTCAAACTGCCCAACTTGGGCCTTCCTCTTGGCTTTGACCTCCCAAACGATTGTGATCACAGTCTGTCCACTTGGTCGACATCCTGGTCTTCCTGTCTGGTCTTGAACTCTGTGCCTGAGGCTATCCTCCCTGTGAGGCCTGCTCACACCCAAGGTTTTCTGGGTTTTATTTTGGGTCGAAGTGGGGGCTTGCTATGGTGTCCAGCCTTGTTTCAGCTCCCGAGTTCTGGCCATCTTCCAATCTCCTCCCCGATTGCTGAAGAGATAAGCGTGAATCACCTGGCTGGCCCCACCTGATGGTTTGAGAGTCACACCCTCCCTTTCCCTGAGGCAGCCCCTGGGATGAGCAAACTGGTCCACCCTGGGGTACGTGGTGGTCAGAGGTGTGGGAACCAGGCACTCTCAGGTGGTGGGCTCAGTGGGCTACTCTGGCTGCCCTCTCCAGGGTCCCAGGTCGTCTGAAGGTAGCAGGCCTCATGGTGGGGCCCCGAGTGGTGTGTGAAGGCCAGGCACAGGGGCTCATGCCTGCCACCCGGTGGTTTGGGAGGCCGAGGCGAGAGTATGGCATGATCCCCTGGGCTCGAGACCAGCCCATGCACCTTGGCAAGACCTCATCTCTACAAGAAACCAAAAAAATGCCGAGCTTGGTGGCACATGCCTATCGTTCCACCCAACAGGGAGGCCACAGTGGAAGGATTGCCGGAACCCAGATGGTGGAGACTGCGGTGGCCGAGAGCAGGTCCCTGCACTCCAGCCTGGGCCACAGAACGTGACCCTGACTCAGTATGATGATACCAACCACCACTGCCACAAACCCAGGCCAGGCTCTGGGGCTCAGCCTGCCATCCTCAGCTGCCAGTCAAGGTGAGTGAATGACCTGAGCCTGCAGGTTCAAGACCAGCCTGGGACACTGGGCAAGACCTGGTCTCGGGCATCAAAAATGAATCCAAATATTAGCTGGGTGTGGTGGCACAAGCTTGTGGTTCCAGCTACTCGGGGGGCCATTGTGGCATGATTGCCTCAGCCTGGCTGGTGGAGTCTACAGTGGCCATGAGCATGCCCCTGCACTAAGACCTGGGTGACAGAGTGGGATTCCAACTCCAAATAATATTCATCATCACCACGGCCACCACCACCACTCCTGGCACCCAGCTCTAGGAGTCACCCTCAGGAATGAGAGAGAAAAAGTCACTTTCCCCTCTGTTGTTTGCGAGAGGTTTCAGAGGTGGCCATGTGGCCAGTCTGCCCTGCACCTAAAACCTCGCATCCCAGAAGGCCTACCTCCACTCTCCATACTCGTGGCCCATAGTAAAGACCCATGTGAGCTCAGGGAACAGATGGCATCAAGTTAGGGTGGCCATCGGGCACAGAGCTATCAAAGCAGTCCAGCAACGCCACAGCCAACGCAGGTTCTGGTCGCCTGGTCTGCCAGGTTTGGGCAGGGGGAGGGCCCCTTCCTCTCCCAATCACTCCATTGTTACCACCCATGTGGAGTTTTTGCTGGGGAGCCATGGATGCCCATAGTTATGCAAGGTGTCTTTTTTGTTGCCGTAGTCTCCGTAAGTCTGACTCGAGCACGGCAGCATAATCGTGGCTCCCGGGTACTTGACCTGTGAGGATCAGGAGGTCCTCTCCCTTCAACCCCCGAGCAGCCATGACTCCAGGGCCCAAAACGCCTATTTTTGAGACTTCTCACTAAGACGAGGTCTGTCCACATCGCCCACACTGGTCTCCGATCCCTGGGCTCAGGCAGCCTATCACCTTGCCTCCCTGGGTGTGGGGCAGACAGCAGTGAGCCACGGTGCCTGGCCTGGAATTGCACGTTCTGTCAGCAGGGACAATGAAAAGGAATACCCTGGGATGGAGGCCACCACTCCCATGTAGCCGGGACCGCAGGCACCAATACGTGCAACTCCAGTGTTTGGGTTCTGGGGAGTGACGAGATAACGTTACATGGCCCAGACTGGTCTCAAATTCCTAGACTCCAGCAGTCCCCCACCTCGGCCTCTCAGACACAGCCCAATTGTCTGACAATCCACCATTTTTCAAGAACTCTAAGCCCAAGGCTGGGGCCTCCTTCCAAAATGATCTCAGTCTGTTCACAATCATCCCAACTCCATACACAAATGGATGCTCTTCTTTGCTTCCGTTTTTTTAGTCGCTGTCTCACTCCTTTGCCTAGGCTGGAAGGCGGTAGCTCATTCCTGTCTATAGCAGTCTCAGTTATCCAGACTCTGGAGAACCTTTGCCCCTCGGCCTTCTAAGGAGCCGGAACGTCAGATGCATGCCACCATATGAGGCTGATTTGGGATGGAGTGTAGAAACGAGGACTCATCAAGTTGCCTAGGTGCATCTTGGATCCAGAACTTTGGGCCAGCCATTAGCCTCAGCCTCCCAAAGTGCTGGGATGATGAGGCTGAACCCTCAAGCCTGGCCTCAATACTTCATCAGAAACAAACAGAAGGCCAGGTGTGATGGCCCAGACCTGGAATCACAGCACTCTGAGAGATGGAAGAAAGAGGATAGCTGGAGCCCAGGAGCACAAGGCCAGGCCAGGACATGCAGGGAGATCCCATCTCCGCACCCATTGAAACCGAGATTCTGGGGTCGTGGTGCCCATCATTTTGGCCACTCTGGAGGCTGAGGTGGGAGGATGGCTGGAGTCCGCGGTTTCGAGGTCAGCAGTGAATGACAGTCATGTCCCTGGGCACCAGCCTGGGCCACAGAGCCAAACCCTGTCTCCAAAAACACCAGAATTGTACACAGATTCTCAACTGTGCATGGTGTGTTCACAGGGTGACTGGCCTTAGAGACACACACACACACAATAGGAATGGAGTGGAAGAAAGTTCCCTGGGTGAGGGATGTGTTACTGGCTTTTCTTGGCAGAAGGTCCTTGTTGCCGAGTGGGAGTTCCATCCTGCCTGGAGACATTTCTCACCTTGGTAGGAGAGCCAGCAGATATCCGGCCATGGAGGGTCTGCAACTCCCACAAAAAAGCAGGAGCAGCCACTTGGGGTGTTAAGGTTGGAAGGTGCCGAGCTTGGGGGACCCTAACATGTAGGGGGGTGGGGGTGAAAAACTGAGGGCACAATGTTTGCAAGATAATGGATTTCTTTTCTTTCTTTCTTT
>NW_006995478.1:0-645 GCF_000164805.1 Carlito syrichta
TCGCCCCTGCCCCTCCACATGTTAGGGTTCCCCAAACTTGGCACCTTCCATCCCCAACCCCCCCAATGGCCTGTCCCACCTTGGTGTGATATTTTCTTTATTCTTGGGCGGTTCTTGCCAGCTCTCCTAATCGAGGTGGGAAATGTGCCCCAGGCAGGCTACCCTCTGAATCGTCAATGAGTTCCTTCCACCAAGAAAGGCCAGGGATGAACCCCTCACCTGGGGACATTTCTTTCCCCAAAATCCTATTTTTTATGGCTCTAAAGCCAGTCACCCTGTGAACACACCATGCTCAGGTGAGAATCTGTGTATGATTCTGATGTTTTTGGAGATAGGGTCTGGCTCTGTGGCCCAGGCCGGGACCCGGGGACATGACCGTCATTCTACACCAACCTCAAAATTGTGGGCTTTCGTGATACCCTATCCTCAGGCTACAAAGTGTATGGGACAACTGGCACCTCGACCAGAGACCTATTTGTTTGGATGTGTGCATGGCCTGTGCTGAACTTGGGCTCCTGAGTTCGAGTCATCCTCCAGCCTTGGCCTCCAAGGCACTGGGATACCAGTCATGGGACCCTGCACCAGGCATTCTGAGTTCATTTTCGATGAAAGATTGAGACAGGGTTTCGTGTGCTCAGCCTCATC
>NW_006995479.1:0-2010 GCF_000164805.1 Carlito syrichta
TGTATTGTACAGGCAGCAATGACTAAAGGAGGATTTAGAGTTTTGTCAAAATAGACACAAACTGGTGTCATTTATGTGATTTAGCATATCATCAGAGACAGGTGGTTAAAATAAGAATTTGCTTAAAAGCAGCTCTGAAGAACTAATGTGCCTGTGGCTATTTTATATGAAATATTTAAAGAAAAAAAACAACTTGTTCTGGTATTATATAACAGCTTCATATTTTCCTAAGTAACTGGTATAATTTAATAGATGATTATGATATGATGAATCTGTAAAGTGGCTAGTGGCTTTGTAACTCTAAATCAAGCATAATCACTGAAAATTTCTCTAGAATTTATAAATATAACTAGAGTTGAAACAATTACTTAAATTTATATTTATAGATATTTATACTTCAAATAGTCTAGTAGAGAATTGCCAATAATATTGCATTTAAAAATCACAGAATTTCATAAAAATAGCCCAGAACTCATATGGTCCATATTCCTACTTTTACTGACAGGGGCACCGAAGCCTGAAAAGGTGAAAAGACATCCTTCATTTTCTTTCCAACGAATTGGTAGACAATTTGGAAAGAAAGGTTGGTTGTGTTTTTTTCCTGTGTGAAAGTGAACGTTGTTTTTACTCCACCCAATTTTCCTCTATAGTGAGTAGATTGTCTCATCTGAAAAGAAATGTTCAAATCTTAACTTCCAGTTCCTATAAATGAAACTTTTTTTGGAAATCGGGTCTTGGTAGATGTAATGAAGATAAGATGAGTTCATACTAGATTACTTCACTGAACCCTAATCTAATGATTGGTGTCCCTAGAAAAACAGGAAGATTTGGTATAGGGACAAGCACACGGGAGAGAAAATGTGAAGGCTTAGACAGACACATAGGGAGAAGGCCATGTGAAGACAGAGGAAGGACTGGAGTGATATGTCTACCAACCAAGGAGCATCAAGCATTGCTGGCAACCACTGGAAGCCAGGAGAGAGGGAAGGAACAAAGATTCTCCCTCATAACCTTTATAAAAGAGGTCAATGTCAGGAAATCTCCCTTCACACACACACAATCCTACAATTTTTGCTTTTTACATTCCTGTATTTTTTTAACTTAAAAGAAAAAAAAATTCAGCATATATCTGCCCAATGACTGCCCATTTCTACTGTTCTTCCTTCATTGCTAACATAGTCCATTCTCCTCTGGTATAATTTTTTACAGCCTGAAGAACTTTCTGGTTCGGCCTTCAATACAGTATTCTCCACTTGTCTGCAGAGAATACATTCCAAGATCCTCAGCAAATGCTTGAACCTTCCGATACTACTAAACCCTTCATATTTCTTTGCAGTTTGTGTTGCAACCACAAAGTGAGCACATTTCTCTTCCCATCTCCACAATTTCACAGAAACAATGTGTTTGTATCCTACACCTCAACAGCCTCAACAGTCTCAACAGCCATATGTATATGGCTACTGAACAACTAAGTGGCAGCCAGCATGGACGACGTGGGGATGCTGGACACCCCGATGAACCATGTCCCTGGCCGAAGAGTTCATCATGTTACTCGGAATGGTGCATAACTTAAAACTGAGGTCATGGAAACATTTCATAATATTTCTTAATCCATCCTGTTACTGTTAACCTGCCTGCCATGTTCCAAGTGAGTGCCCTTTAGACAACAAGTAGATGAATAGCATTTTGTTTTATTAACACTTTTTAAATGAGCACTAAGTGTTCAAAACTATGTTTTATAAACTGTCTGTTATTTGGTGCACCGAGGTTACTTACATTTAAAGTAGTTACTGGTATGATGAAGATTATATTTGCCACATTATTACATATATGGGGGGACGTTCCTTCTCCTGCTGTTGTTGCTGTTCCTTTTGCTCCTCTTTTTTGTTTTTCTTTATGCATTTATCTTTTGATGGACATTTACATTATTTCCACATCCTGTCAATTGATATCTATATTGTAAGATAACGGGTTCCTTGTTATTTGTATGTATGTGGATATCCAGTTTTT
>NW_006995480.1:0-594 GCF_000164805.1 Carlito syrichta
GATTCTGTATATATATATATATATATATACACACATATATACATGTATATATATATATAGGTTTCTCCTTCTCAAAAAACACCCCTGTGTAAGTTTTGACTCTCCAAGTAGGGAGGTGGGGGGAGATGTTATGCTGTGTTTTCCAGGATTATTGATGATGAAAATTTTTTTCTCATAGACATCACTTTGGAAAATGTTACGTAGTACAGGTATTGATCGTATAAGTAACTGGCAACTGGATCTTAAGTAAATAAATTAATCAGGTAGCTAGCCTTGGAAAATGATTACTGAAAATATGCTAAGGGATAGAACACAACGGACTTTCCTGAGAATAATAACCTAATAATAATAATAATAATAATAAACCAAAAGTAAAAATGAAAAATTAAACATAATTCATTTAATTATTTAAATTAAAAACTATTAATAAAATAAAGCAACAAATTATAAAAACAGCAGTTGGCTCATTGCATTTTGGCATATGAACTTAAGCTTTTTGAAAATGAAATTTTCAGATTTAAGTTTCAAGATATTTTTGTAAAAGTGTAGTTCTTACTTTTTGTTGAGATTTTGAGTATTAGAAAGATTTAGACA
>NW_006995481.1:0-1075 GCF_000164805.1 Carlito syrichta
CCTAGTTACCTAGCTTTCCAGCTTGCTAGTGAGCTGACTTAACAAGGTTACGTAACTAGCTAGCTAACTTGGTAGGAAATTGATTAATTAGCTAGCTACCAGCTAGGCAGCTGGCTGCCAGCTGAGATAACTCACTGACTTAACTAGCTAGCAAGCTGACTTAACTAGCTGAATTAACGAGCTAGTTTCCTAGTTAGCCAGCTGGCTTAATGAGCTGGCTCAACCAACTAGCTACCTAGCTAGCTAGCTAGCTAGCCAGCTTACATAACTAGCTGACTTACCTAGCTAGCTACCTGACATGACTAGCTGACTTATATAGCTAGCTTCCTAGCTAGCCAGAAGATTTAACTAGCTGAAATAACTAGCCAGATGGATAGCCATCTGACTTGACTAGCTGTTTATCTAGCTAACCAGCTAGATAGCCAACAGACTTAATGAGCTGTCTTAACTAGCTAACCAGCTGACTTAACTAGATGACTTGAACTGCTAGCCTGCTGTCTAGCAAGCTGACTTATCAAGGTAGTTGCCTAACTAGCCAGCTGACTAGACAGTTGAGTAAATTACATGAGTTAACCAGCTAGACAGTTGGCTAGCCAGCTGACTTAACTCACTGATATAACTAACTAGCCAGGTAGCTATCAAGCTGACTTAACTAGCTAGCTTCCTACCTTGTCAGTTGGATTTGCCAGCTCTCTTAAGCAGCTGAATTAAACAGCTAGCCAGCTGGTTAGCCAACTAACTTAACTATCTAGCTACCTGGCAAGTCAGCTGGCTAAACAGCTGACTTAATTATCTAGCTACTTAGCTAGCTAGCTGACTTAAATAGTTACCAAAATAGTTAGATACCTAGCTAGCCAGCTGACTTAAATATTTAGCTGCCTAGCTTGCTAGCTGACTTAACCAGCTAGCCAACTAGTTAACTTACTCATTATTTAATAAGTTAGCTAGGTGATTTAATTATCTTACTTAACTCAGCTAACGAGCTTCCTACGTGGCTCATGCAGCTGACTTAAGTGGTTAGCCAACTAGCTAGCTAACTTACTCATCCAGCTGACTTAACTCATTAGCTAACTAG
>NW_006995482.1:0-649 GCF_000164805.1 Carlito syrichta
CAGGTTCACCCAGGGGAACGAGGCAAACAGAAGAGTAGGTGCCCCGGCAGAGGCACGTCCCTGCACCAGGAGGGTTCAGCGGGAAATCTGGCCACACTCTTCAGGTTCCTGGGTCACTGGAAGGGAGCGGGCCTCGTTGTGGTGCCCTGAGAGGTTTTTAGAGGCCCAGTGCAGGGTCTTACAATGGTCATCCCAGTGCTCTGGGCAGCTGAGGTGAGAAGTCATGAGACCCAGCTTCAAGACTAGCCCAGTCACCTTGATGAGATCTCGTCTCTACAAGAAGACAAAAAAATGAGCCTAGAATGGTGGCACACGCCTGTCGTTCCAGCTAACCGGAAGACCGAGGTGTGAGGATCACCGGGAACCAGCCGGTGGAGGCAGTGATGGCCAGGAGTGGACCTCTGTGCTCCAGCATGGATGCAGAGTGGGACTCTGACTCAGAATAATAATACCAACCAACACCACCACCACTACCACAGGCCAGGCTCAGGGTTTCACTCTGGCATCCTGGCCCTCAGAGGCTCAGACGAGTGGATGGCCTGAGCCTGTGGCTTTGACACCAGTGCAGGACATGGGGAGAGACTTCATCTCAGGCATCAAAAACAAATCCAAAGACTAGCCGGGTGTAGTAGTGGAGGCCTGTGGTTAC
>NW_006995483.1:0-751 GCF_000164805.1 Carlito syrichta
CCAGTTGTCCCATACACTTTGTAGCCTGAGGATAGGGTATCACGAAAGCCCACAATTTTGAGGTTGGTGTAGAATGACGGTCATGTCCCCGGGTCCCGGCCTGGGCCACAGAGCCAGACCCTATCTCCAAAAACATCAGAATCATACACAGATTCTCACCTGAGCATGGTGTGTTCACAGGGTGACTGGCCTTAGAGCCATAAAAAATAGGATTTTGGGGAAAGAAATGTCCCCAGGTGAGGGGTTCATCCCTGGCCTTTCTTGGTGGAAGGAACTCATTGACGATTCAGAGGGTAGCCTGCCTGGGGCACATTTCCCACCTTGAATAGGAGAGCTGGCAAGACCCGCCCAAGAATCTGGAAAATCCCACACCAAGGTGGGAGCTGCCATTGGTGGGGGGTTGGGGCTGGAAGGTGCCAAGTTTGGGGAACCCTAACATGTGGAGGGGCAGGGGCGAAGGACTGAGGGCCGAAGGTTTGCAGGAGAATTTATTTATTTATTTATTTATTTATTTATTTATTTATTTATTTATTTATTTTCTTTCCTTACTAGGTTGCCAGGCTGCTTTCAAGCCATCCAATTGGGGCCATCCTCTCGGCCTGGTCCTCTAAAACTGCAGTGATCACAGGCTTTCCATTTGGTTGACATACTGGTCTTCCTGCCTGGTCTTCCTGCATGGTCTTGAACTCTGGGCCAGAGGCGACCTCCTGCTTAAGCCTGCCCTCACCAAAAGTTTTCTGGATTTTGCTTG
>NW_006995484.1:0-891 GCF_000164805.1 Carlito syrichta
CCTTTCACATAAGGGTCCTTGCTGTCAGGCACTATTATTCTAATTGCTGACACTTGAATGAAATATGGTAAAATTGGGTTTCTGAGCCTCTGCTTCAGGCAAAGTCAATTGCCATTTTTAAAAATGATGATGGTGTGGAAGGAGACTTCTTTTTCTCTTTAATGTTTTGAAGTTACCACACTCTCTGTACTACTTGTACACTGCTTGGAAGCGTCATGGGACTCATTGGAGGATGTAAAGTGCTGGTGGCTGAGTCCATGAAGAAATATGGTGAGTTGATGGCAGAGGAAGCTAAATGTGGCAGATGATGCGGGATTACAGTAGGTCCCATGATACACTTTTCTGGGTCTCTCTCCTTTCTTACTGTTTTTATTTCCCTACAAAGAATGTTTCTTTCCCTTTTCTTGGGCTTTCTCTCACTCTGTATTGCATATAATGGCTGACATCATTTCCAGCTATTGTATTTTTGCTCCCTTAGACTTAACAATGTGTCATCTATAATATTAAGTCAGAGAAAAATTAGTGTCATGAAAGAAAAATATACTCCATGCAAAATGGCTAATATCTCTCTCTCTGTGTGGCACCATGGATATATATTTCCTTGCCTCAATGGTACTTTTGGGTTTGTGTGCAAGTAGCGAAAGGGGGGAAGTTTGGGGAAATTTTTCAGCATCTTTGTATTCTCCAGTTTTACCTACAAAAATAGGGGCAATTTTGTCTTTTCCATTTCATTCTTTCTTTTTATGGTGTGTGTGTGTGTGTGTGTGTGTGTGTGTGTGTGTGTGTGTGTGTGTGCACCAAAAATTGTCTTTAAAATAGAAAGAGTCCACGTGAAATCCTTTTTATTTAAATCTCCCCCCAAGCCACGGGAAGGAGTGGAAAAGTGAGGAT
>NW_006995485.1:0-511 GCF_000164805.1 Carlito syrichta
CGCCGGAGCCCAGCAGATCAACACTAGGGTGGCCGTGAGCATGCCACTGCACTCCAGCCTGGGCAAAGGAGTGAGACTCCAACTCAAAAAAAAAAAGGAAGTTCCTTGGGCCATATTTTCAGAGCAATATACATGTGTGTGTGTTTGTGTGTATATATATGTATGTATGTATATATATATATATATATACATACATATATATATATATATATGGGCAAAGGGGGGGGGAGCCCTCTTTTTGTTTTTTCTTCGAGACACTCTTTTTTTTTCTTGCTTTGGGAAACACACTAATATACAATGGGTAGAGAGGCGTGGCGTGCACGCGCCCACGAAAGTGTTACTCTGGGGGGCTGGGGCGGAATTCCACCATATAAGAGCGTTCGGTGCGAGAGATGATAATCTATGATTCGTGCGTGTGTGTATCATACATAGGGATGTATAATAAGTGTACCCGCTCACATAGTGATTATTTATTGAGCAGTATTTCTATGCTGAGCACTGAGCTTAAAAC
>NW_006995486.1:0-749 GCF_000164805.1 Carlito syrichta
GGCCTTCCTCCACCCTCCACATTCATTCCCCACAGGAAAGATGTGAGCTCAAAGAACAGATGGGCCTAGTTAAGGTGGTCATTGGGCACAAAGTGATCAAGGTGCCTCAGCAAGGCCGTGGCCAGCCCAGGTTCCCATCACCCTGTCTTCCACCTTCGAGTGTGGGGAGAGTCCCTTCCTCTCCCGATCAATCCATCTACTCCACCAACACAGACCTTTCCCTGGGGAGCTGGGGACGCCCATATTGATGCAGGTGGGAGGCCTCATTTTTGTCACCAGAGTCTCCATTGGCTGGGCTGGGGCATGGCAACATGATCGTGGCTCCCAGGGCCTTGACCTGTGGTGCTCACACTGGTCCTCCATCCTCGGCCCCGAGCAGCCGGGAACCCGGGGTTCACAATGCCTGTCTCGATTTTGGAGACATCTCACTGAGATGAGTTCTGGCCAAGTCACTCAGGCTGGTCTCTTACCCCTGGGCTCAGGAAGCCTCCCACCTCGGCCTCCCAAGGCAAGGGGCTGATGACCCTGAGCCAAGGTACCCGGCATGGACTTGCACATTCTGTCAGTGGGGGCGATGCAAAAGAATGCCCCGGGATGGAAGCCATTGCATCCCGTGTAACTGAGACCATGAGCACCACCATGTGTGACTCCATTGTTTGCATTCTGGGGAGTGAGGAGGTCTCACTACTTGGCCCAGGCTGGTCTCGAAATCTGGGGCTCCAACGGTCCCCCATCTCAGCCTCCCAAGC
>NW_006995487.1:0-613 GCF_000164805.1 Carlito syrichta
ACTGGCTAGCCAGCAGAATTAAAGAGCTATCTACCTAGCTAGACAGCTGGATAGGCAACTGACTTACCTAGCTAACACAACTAGATAGCCTGATGGCTAGCCACCTGACTTAATTGGCTACCTACCTTCATAGCCCGATGGCTTGCCAGCTATCTTAACTACCTAACCACCTAGCTAACCTGCTGGCCAGCGAGCTGCATTATGTAGGTGACTTATCTACCTAGCCAGGTGGCTAGCCAGCTGATGAAAGTAGGTAGCTACCATGATAGGCATCTCTCAAGCCAGCTGACTTAATTGCCCTACCTAGCTAACCAAATCTCTTAACTAGCTGACTTAATTACCTAGCTACCCAGCAGACTTAATTAGCTGACTTAACTAGCTAGCTGCCTAGCTAGTCAGTTGGCTGGCCAGCTGACTTAACTAGCTGACTTAACCAGCTAGCCAGATGGTGTGACAGCTGAATTAACTAGCTGACTTAACAAGATAGCTATCTGGTTGGCCAGCTGAATTAACTAGCTGACATAACCAGCTAGTCTGTTGGCTAGCAAGCTGACTTACTAGTTAGAGACCTAGCTAGCCAGCTGTGAACCAGCTGGTTTAATAAGCTGACTTA
>NW_006995488.1:0-754 GCF_000164805.1 Carlito syrichta
TAATTAGATAGATAGCCTACTCAAGCAGCTGAGCAAACCCCGTTTGCTTAGCAGCTAGCTAGCTGACTCATCCAGTTCATTCAACCCGTTAGTTAACTAGTTAACAACCTGACTCAACCTGCTGATGTAACCCATTAGCTTACTAGCTAGCTAACTCTCTTAACCTGCTGACTAATTTTGAAAGTTTACTTAACTAGCTGACTTAGCTGATTTAACTATTTAGATAGCTGACTTAACTGGTTGACTTAACTAGTTAGCTAGCTGACAACTACCTATATTAAATAGTTATCTAACTATTTAACTAGCTGAGTAACTAGTTGATTTAATAATTAGCTAACTAGTTAGGTAGCAGTCTTAAATAGCGAACTTACATAGTTAGCAACTTAGTGAGCTAGCTGACTTGGCTAGGAAGCTAGATAGCTAGCTGACTTAGGTAGCTGACTTTAGTAGTTGGATAACGAGATTGCTAGCTTAATTAACGAATTGGTTAAGGATTTACCTAACTGTTTTAACTCTTTGGTAAACGAGTTAACTAGTTGTCTTAACTAGTTGGTTAACGAGTTAGAAAGGTGATTTAATATTTGGCTGAGTACATGGACTACTTAGCTGGTTTAACACGTTGACTGACTACTCGGCCGAGTTGTTAGCTGGCTTAACACGTCTGCTGACTAGTCGGCCAACTAGTTTTCTGTGATAACTAGCTGACTAACGAGTTGGCCCACTAGTTACCAAGGTTTACTTGCTGCCTGCTTGG
>NW_006995488.1:2073-2792 GCF_000164805.1 Carlito syrichta
GCTAGACAGACATCTAGCTTGCTAGCGGGCTGGCAAGCTGGTTAGCATAGGCAGCTTAAATAGCCAGCCCGCTGATTAGACAGTCGGATAGCCAAACAGGTTAACTAGCCAGTCACCCTGCTGGTCAGCCGGCTAGCCAGTGGATTTAACTAGCTGGCCACCTACCTGACCAGCCTGTTAACCAGCCAGTTTAAATTGCCAGACATCTAACTAGTCAGTCAACTAACCAGCTGACTTAACTAGATAGCCATCCGGCTAGCCAGCTGGCTTTACTTGCTAGTCACCTAGCTTGACAGCCAGCTAGAAAGCTCACTTAGCTTGCTGAATTACCTAGCTAACCGGCCCTCTACCAAGTTGACTTAATTAACTAACTACCTACCTAGACAGGTGGATAGCCAGCTGACTTATCTAGCTGACATAACCAGCTAGGCAGCTGGCTAGCCAACTGACTGATCTAGCCAGCTAACTAGCTAACAATTGGATAGCCAATTGTATTAACTAGCAGACTTAACCAGCTAGACAGCTGGCTAACCAACTGACTCAAATAGGTGACTTAACTAGTTAGCCGGTTGGCTACCCAGCTGATTTAACTAGCTGACATCACTAGCTAGCCAGGTGGTTAGCCAGCTGACTTAACTAGTTAGTTACATAGTATCCTGCATTCTTTCCAGCTGACTTAACTATCTAACTACCTAGATATCCAGGTAGCTAGCGAGCTG
>NW_006995489.1:0-705 GCF_000164805.1 Carlito syrichta
GGAGTACTGGTCCTCGAGTCATGCCTGTCTCCAAGGCACTCGGGGAGGCTGAGATGGGAAGATGGCCGGAGTCTGGAGCTGAGACCAGCCTGGGCATCATAGCAAGCCCCCACCTCAACGCCAAGACAAACACAGAAAAATTATGGTGAGGGCAGGCCTCAGCAGGAAGATCTCCTCCGGCCCAGAGTTTAACAACAGACAGGAAGACCAGGATGTTGATCAAATGGAAAGACTGTTATTTCAGCAGTTTGAGAGGCCCAGGCCGAGACGAAGGCCTGAATTGGGTGGTTTGAGAGCAGCCAGGGCTCTCTACTGAGCAAACAAAAGAGAGAGTGGAAAAGAAAGAAAAATAATAAATGAAAGAAAAAGAAAAAGAAAGAAAATAGAAAGAAAGAAAGAAAGAGAAAGAAAGAAAGAAAGAAAATCTAAGTCAACAAAGAAGTCCATTCTCCTGCAAAACTTCTGCCCTCAGTCCATTACCCCCCATCCCCCGATACACGAGTGTTTCCCAAGCTAGGCACCTTCCAGCCCCAAACCCCCAAAAATGACTGCCCCTGCTTTTTGCAGGAGTTCCCAAGGATCCCTGGTCGGGTTAGTGTCAGCTTTCCTCTCCGGGGTGAGAAATGCATGTCAGGCAGACAGGCCCTCCAATTCAGCAATGAGGACCTTATACCAAGAAAGGCCGGGGACACATCCCTCACCCAA
>NW_006995489.1:2120-2879 GCF_000164805.1 Carlito syrichta
TTTCAAACCTCCCATGAATGAAAAGCCAGAAAGTGCCTTTTCCTCTCCAATTACTGAGGGTGACACCTCGCGCTGGGTGGCATGGGTTGTGGTGGTGGTGATTATTATTATTTGGAGTCAGAATCCACTCTGTCCTCCAGGCCAGAGCACAGGGACACACTCACAGCCACCACGGACTGCACCTACTGGCCTCAGGTGATCTTCCAGCCTCGGCCCTCCTGTGTGGCTCCATGCCAGGCTAATCTTTGGATTTATTTTTAATGCCTGAGACAAGGTCTTGCCCAGTGTCCCAGCCTTGTCTCATACCCACAAGCTCAGGCCATCCACTCACCTCGAACTCCAAATGGCGGGGATGGCAAGCTGAGGCCCTGAACCTGGCCTCTGGTTGTGGTGGTCATGGTTGGTATTTTTATTCTGAGTCATAGTCCCACTCAGTTGCCTAGTCAGGAACGCAGGGTCCTGCTCTTGGCCACCTCAGCCTCCACCAGCTGAGCTGCTGAGATCCTCCTTCCATGGCATCTTGAGTGGTCCAAACAACAGGCCTGTGCCACCACGCTTGGTTCATTTTGTTGCATTCTTGTATAGAAAAGGTCTCAGTAGGTGCCCGGGTTAGTCTTGATCCCATGGGCTCAGGCCATCCTCTCACCTCTGCATCCCAAAGCACTGGATGACAGGCATGAGCCCCCACACCTGGTCGTCACATCCCTCTCAGTGCCCCAACTTGAGGACTGCTCCCTTTAGACAATCTCAGACTCTGAA
>NW_006995490.1:0-806 GCF_000164805.1 Carlito syrichta
ATAATCTCCAGCTGTGTGACAATTACTTGCTGGGGGCATACAAATTCATTGATGTGTAACGCGCTTTACAAATCATGTACCATCACAAGACTTTCAGGTTCCCAGCGAACAATTACAATTCCCTGATGTATGAATCACAGGTGCACAATTTCAATACAGATTGTTCAAAATGTTTTCCACAATGTTCAATAAATCATTCATATTATACTCTAAGTTCTAAACCCTGATTAAAAAACTTTCCAAGTTAACTCTAAGTTCAATCCAATTTTACTAACTTTTAATATTTTTGACGAATATTATTAACTTAACACTATACTATAATCTATAAGTTTACTTAAATGACTTAATTTTATTACCTTAATTTTATACTATTTATTTTTATAATTCTTATAACCTACTACATTTCTATACTGCCCTATGATTGTATATTAATTACCTATGAACTTATCCTTAACCTAAAATTTTATCACGACTTCTATAAATCTCAAATATCTAAACTATTGTCTTTTATACTTTATTAATTACTTATCTTATAATATCATGTCTAAATTCTAATACAGCTATTATCCTACGATAATCTATTACAAACCTTATCATTAGTACTAAGTATAAAAATTATGAACTTACTCTATGTTCTATAAAACTTAATTCAATGACATTTTAACCTAAAACCTAAATCTGATTGCCTATTACATGGAAACTACCTATGTCTCAAACCTGCCATGCCACTTAAAACAATGAACTGCACAGTTGCCATAACGACAGCCGGGGACTGAAGCAAGCTGAAAGTACTGCACGTACAAAAA
>NW_006995491.1:0-778 GCF_000164805.1 Carlito syrichta
CTCCGGTCCCAGCCCCCTCCAGATCCCTCCCCGGCTGCATTGTCTCCAGCCCGGGCACCCGGCATCAAGCCGCCGGTCACACAGGGAGGCTCTGGGCACCCGCCCCTCAGAGACGCTGGTTCCATTTCTGGCTGAAGTCCTCTGTTGGGTCCCAGCGCCACTCTCGCTGTCTAGAGCCTGCCCTTTGGAACTTTGGAGCTCTGGAACTCCGGGTCCACCCTGGCTGAGGCACTCACCGTGAGACCCCAAATCAGAGGACCCAGACAAGCGGAGAAAAACAGATCTGCTTAAACTGCCTTGCCATTCTCCAGGCAGAGACTTCCATTGCCCTGCCCACCCAGCAACAAACTTTACCTCATTTCCTAAGGCCAGGTATTGCAGCGTGCGGGGAAGTTTTGGGTCCCTGCTCCCTCCAGCTCTCTCCCCGGCCGGCACCCGGCACCGCAGGTCGCACAGGGAGGCTCTGAGCGCCCGCCCCTCAGAGACACCGGTTCCATTACTGGCTGAATACTCTGTAGGGACCCAGTGCCACTCTCATCATTTACAGCCTGCCTTTTGGAACTTTGGAGCTCTGGAACTCCGGGTCCACCCTGGCTGAGGCACACAGCGTCAGACCCCAACCCAGAGGACCCAGACAAGCAGAGAAAAACAGACCTGCTTAAACCGCCTTGCCATTCTCCAGGCAGACTTCCATTGCCCCGCCCACCTAGCAACAAACTTTACCTCAGCTTTAAGGCAACAGTGTGAAACAGGAGACAAAGCCCCACCCCTATGCTGC
>NW_006995492.1:0-905 GCF_000164805.1 Carlito syrichta
TATATCTAACTCTGAGTTGTAACCCACATTCTAAAAAAAATAAAAGAAATAATTGAAACAAGAAATAAATGAAAGCTGTAAAACATGCCACTGACTATATTTTTTTTCTTTTTATTACTTTAAAAGTGGTTACAATTCAGGGTTGGGCCTAGAAATATTCTTTATGAAGGTACTGATTTCTTAAGAATTGTATAATATTCCAATGATAACTCCTTTTCCTTTTAATACTTTGGAAAACATAGCATAATTCTGTCTTCCAAATTGACAACTGCAGTGTTTCTCACATAAATTCAGAATGTTTTATTCTGCCTAAATTGAAACTTGTTGTGATTCCGGATCTATATCATTCTTAGAAAACTGAACCACGAGATTCAGTGTATGTAACTGCTATTCAGAAGGCAGAATGAATAAAAAATCTTAAAAGTTTTAGAAAATAAAACAGTATCATAATTTAATACAGCTTTCTCCATTCTTAAAATTTGTGTACATTTTCTTGGTGCACTCTGTATTTTCTGCTTGGTAGTTTTGATTAAATGTTACAGATATGCAATCCTTAGATAAAAGTTACACTTATATATTTGAAGGAAATATAAAATCACGTTCCCTTTATATTTTAAATCTATTTATATTTTTAAAAGAGTATTTCCATTGAATCCCCTAGTATTTTCTCTACCTTAGACATAATGCTGTACTCTGCAACAAAGTATCCGATTAATCTGACACTTTTAATCCCCAAGAATTTACAATGGGGCACACAGAAAAAAGAGAATTTGGGGCCCAATATTTATAAACCAAAATAACATGGAGATTTACAAAGTAGTAAGCATTTGGGTTCTGTATTAGTATAAAACTTATATAATTGAAAATTCTGGAAATTGATTATGATCTTAGCAAATCGCTGTCAA
>NW_006995493.1:0-718 GCF_000164805.1 Carlito syrichta
TTCATTCCTGGCATACAAGGCTGGTTTAACATTCGTAAAATCATAAATGTAATTAAATACATCAACAGATGTCAAAACAAAAACCACATGATCATATCATTAGATGCAGAAAAAGCTTTTGATAAAATCCAGCACCCCTTCTTGATAAAAACCCTTGAACATCTAGGCATACGGGGAACATACCTCAAAATAGTAAAAGCCATCTATGAGAAACCCACAGCCAGCATACTCCTAAATGGACAAAATTTGGAAACAATTCCCCTGAAAACTGGAACTAGACAAGGATGCCCACTCTCTCCCCTCCTGTTCAACATAGTATTGGAAGTCCTGGCTAGAGCAATCAGAGAAGAGGAGGCAATCAGAGGTATTCAAATAGGAAAAGAGGCAGTCAAGTTATCTCTCTATGCAGATGATCTGATGGTGTACCTCGAAAACCCAAGAGAATCTGTCAAAGGCCTCCTTACATTGATAAAGGCCTTTGGCAAAGTCTCAGGATACAAAATAAATGTACAAAAGACAATCGCATTTCTCTACACCAATAATAAACAAACAGAAACCCAAATAAAAAACACAATTCCATTCACAATAGCCACAAAAAAAATGAAATACCTTGGCATCTTCCTAACCAGAGACGTGAAAGACCTTTATAATAAAAATTACAAAACACTGCTCAAAGAAATCAAAGCTGACACGAACAAGTGGAAAAATATTCCATGTT
>NW_006995494.1:0-7652 GCF_000164805.1 Carlito syrichta
GTGTGATATATGCCTCTGTGAATACCTGTCTTTACTGATGTTTGTCCCAATGACTTGACTGTCACTTTGATCTTTGTCCTCATACTAGACCTTCTCTGTAGTTGGTGCATCAGTGCCTGGGCCTCATCTAAGATGGATATTCCAGTAACTGTTCAACTTCTGTGATCAATGACGCGGTGATAGGCCCTCTTTCTAATGTGTGCTCAAGAGACTGTGATGGGTACATCTGTGACTAGCCCTCCTCAGTGATAGTTGAGTGACTGGATATACTGTGTATTGGGTGGCACAGTGATTAGCCATCCGCGAATGAATTTCTCAGTGACGGGCTCTCGCTTCTGATGGTTGCTCGAATGTGTCAGTCTCCTCCATAAAAGGTGCTCTACTTTGATGCGTTCCCCAGTGTCTGGTCCTCAACTGTGATGGGAATCACAGTAACAGTCCCTTATCAATGGTCCTTGTTTCCATGACAGGGCCTCCTCCTTAATGGGTACCCAGTGACTGGCTCTCCCCAAATACTGGTGGTCCAGTGACTGGAAATCCTCTATAATTGTGGGAACAGTGTCTTTACTGCATAATGGTTGCCCCAGTGACTAGCTTTCCCATAGGAAGTTTGTTCCACGCAAAGGCCCTCCACAATAAGGAGTGCTCCAGTGACAAGAATTCTTCTATATGGAAGTGACAGTGAACTCCCCTGTGATAGGTGTCTCTGTGACTAGCCGTTCTCTGTGAGGTATGCCTCTGCGATATGCTTGCCTCTGTGTTGGTTGTCCTAGTATGTAGCTCTCCTATTTTATGACTGCCCCAAAGACTACACCTCCTCAGTTGTGGTTGGACCAGTACTGGCTCTCCTCTCTGATGAATGTCCCAGTCACTAGTCCTCTTTTGTCATACCTGTTGTAGTACTGGCCCCCAGTTGTGATGGGAATTTGTGACTACACCTCTTCTTTGGTGTGCTTCCAGTAAATGACCTTCTTCTGTGATGTGTGCCCCAGATAATTCCTCTTCTCCATGATTGGTGCCCAGGACACTGGCCTTTCTCTGAGATAGGTAACAAAGTGGCAAACACTCACATGCAATGAGTGTTCCGGTGACTAGCAATCCTCTCTGGTGCATGTTGTTGAGACTGGCCCTTCTCTTCGATGGGTGTCACTGTGACTGCCCCTCTTTTGATGATTGACTTACATACTGGGCCTCCTCCATAATATGTGACTAACTGACTCACCCTCCTTTGTAATAGGTGCCTAGTGGCTGCACCTCCTCCACAATGTGTACCCCAGTGACTGGGTCTCCCCTGTAAATGTTGTCCCATTGATTGACCTTCTTATATAATGGGTGCCCCAGTGACGAACCTTCTTCTGTGATGGGAGTCACAGTACTGGGCCTCCTCCATAATGGGTGCCCCAGTTACTGTACCTCCCCTGAGATGGGTGCACCAATGTCTGACTATCCTCTGTTATGGGTGTTGGAGTGACAAGCCCTTTTGTATGATGAGTGGCCTAGTAACTGTGACGCCTCATTGGGTGACCAAGAGACTGGCCCTACTCTGTGTTGTGGGCACCCCATATCTGTACTTCCTCCATAATGGATACCTCTAAGGCTGACCCTAATTTATGATTGCTGTCCCAACGACTGGGGCCCCCTCCATAAGAGATGCACCATATTCTGGAATTCCTCTGTGGTGGGTGTCCCAGTGACTTTCTTCAAATTTGATGTCCCAGTGAGTAGACTTCCTCTCTGGTGGGTCTTCCAGTAACTGGGCCTCATCTAAAGTTTGTGTCCCAGTGATTAGCACTCCTGTGTGATGAGTGTCCCAGTGATTGTCTCTCTCTCTGATAAATGCCCCAGTAAATGGACCTCCTTTCTAATGATTGCCCCAGTGTCAGGTCTTCTGTGATGGGTGCCCTAATGATTAATTTTTCTCTGTAATTGTGGCCCTGTTGACCGGATCTGTTAAATATTGGGTGCATCAGAGGCTAGCCCTCCTCCATTATGGAAGCATCCATGACTGTACTTTCTCAGTGAATTCTGCCCCAGTGACTGACCCTTCTTTATAATGGGAGCCCTATCAATCACCATCCTCAGTTGAGGGTGCCCCACTAACAGTTCCTTATCCATAATATGTGTCCCAATGATATGCTCCTTTGTAATGAGTGTCCCAGTGCCTGGCCTTATCAGTGATGAATATCCCAGTGTCTGACCCTCTTTAGTGACAGATGTCCCATTAATTGGTCCTCCGCTGTAACGTGTTTCAAAAGTTATTGCCTTGCCCCTGTCCTTGAAGGGAGCCTCAAGGACTATGTCTCCTCTGTGATCCGGGCCCCAGTGACTGTTTCTCCCCTTTGATGGGTTACTCAGTGATTGTCCCTTTTCTGTTTGGGGCCCAATGGACTGTCCCTCCTTCATGATCGGTGCCCGACTGACTGTTTCTCCTCTGTGATGGTTGTTCCAGTGACTGGTTCTCCCCCATAATCGGCATCCTAGCCTCTGACACCTCCCTTCATTAGGAGTCCCAGCGACTGAGCCTATTCCAAAATGGTAGCTCTTGTGACTAGCCTACATCTGTGATAAGTGTCTAAGTCATTTTCCCTCCAATATGGGTGCCACAATGACTCGACCTCCTTTTTTATGGGTACCTCAGTGACTGGTTTTCCTCTTTGATGGGCGCCTCAGTGTCTAGCCTTCCTCTGGGATGCATGCCTCAGAGAATGATTATTCACTGTGATGGGTGCCTCAGTGACTACCTCACTTCTGTTATGGGTGCCCCAGTGAATGGGCTTCCTCTGTGATGATGCCCAAGTGACTAACCCATCTCTTTTATGGCTGCACTATTTACTGGCTTCCTCTGCGATGGTTTCCTTAGTGATGGGTCTTCCTTTGTGACTGTTGCCCTAGTGATTGGCCCTCCTTCTTATGGGTGAATCAGTGACTGTCTCTCCTCTGAGGTAGGTGCCTCAGTAACTAGCCAAACTCTGGAATTGGCTGCCCCAGTTGATGACTCTTCTCTGTTATGAGTCTTATTAATGGGTGCCTGAGAGAATATCCCTATTCAAGATGGGTTCTCCATTTGCTGAGCCTCCTCTGTAATGGGTGCCCCAGTGACTGGTCCTCCACTGTGATGGTTTTCACAGTGACTGGGCCCCCTCCATAACAGGTAATCCATTGACTGTGCTTCCTCTGTAATTGATTCCTCAGTGAATAGCCTTCCATCAAATTGCACTCCCCAGTGATAGGCATTCTTCTATGATGAGTGTTCCAGTGATTGGCTCTCCTCTGTTATAGATACCACCGTGATAGGGCCTCCTCTGTAATGGTTTCCCCAGTGACTGATTCTACTCTGTGAAGAAGGCCAGAGTGACTGATCCTCCTTTTTGATGAATGCCCCAGTGATTACCTTTTCTCTGATTGATGCCCCAGTGACTGGGTGCCCTACATAATGGGTGAATCAGTGACTATCCCTCCCCCATTATTGGTTCCCTAGTGACTATGTCTCCTCAGTAATTTGTGCAACCATAACTGACATCTCTTGCTAATGGGTGCCCTAGTTACTTACACTTCTCGGCGACGGTTGTCTCAGTAACAATTTCTCCTCCATAATGTGTTGCTCTATGACAAGTCCTCCCTTGCTATGGATGTCAGAATTACTGGTTAGTATGACATGGCCTCCCTTGTTACGGTTGTCTCAGTGATGAGTGCCACTGTGACTAGACTGCATCTTTGATGACTTTTCAGGTGACTAAACTTCTATAATGAGTGACCCAGTGACGGACCCTGACCTGGTATTGGTTGCTTAGACTCCTCTATATGAGTGTCCCAGTAAATAGCCCTCCTCATAGGGCTCTGTGATGGATGCTCCCATAACTGGGACTCCTGTATAATTGGTATCACAGTAGCTAATTCTTCTCTGATGGATGCTGCATTGACTGGCCCTCTTTTATGATAATCATCCCAGTGATTGTATCTTCTTCTAATGGATGCCTCAGTGTCTGGGGCCTTGTCTGTGATATGTACCACAGTGACTGTTTCTCCAAGTGATGTGTGCCCAGGTGACTAAGCTTTCTCTATGGAGGCTGCCCAGTAACTGGGCCTCCCCCTACTGGGTGTCACAATGACTAACTCTTCTCTGTGCTGTGTGCCCCAGTAATTTACTCTCTTCTGTGACCGATGTCCTAGAGACTGGCTCTCTGCTGTGATAGTTGCCCCAATGACTAAGCCTCCTCCATAATGAATGCTCCAGTGACTGACACTCTTCTGTGAAGGGTGTTCCAGTGTTATGTGTGCACCAGTCACAAACCCTTCTTTGTGATTGGTGCCTAAGTGGCTGTGCCTCCTTTCTAATAAATGTGCCATCGATTGTTCCTTCTATGTTATGGGTGCCACAAGACTAGTCCTTCCCTTTGCTGGGTGTCCCAGTGACTAGCCCTCCTCTTTGAGGGGTGTAACTGTGAATAGTACCACTCTTTGATGGGTGTCTTGGTAACTTGATCTCCTCCATTTTAGTTGACACCATGACTAGGTCTTCCCTTGCACAATTACCACAATGAGAGGTCTTTTTCTATGATACGTGCCTCAGTGGTTGGTTCTTCTCAATAATGCGTGCCTCACTGACAGGCTTCTCTCTATGGTGGGTGTCCCGGTGACTGGCTGTCTTTTGTGATAGGTGCCCCAGTGACTGGCTCTTTCTGTAATGGTTGTCTGATTGATTGGTCATTCTGTCTCTTGGGTTCTCCAATGAGTTTTTTACTGTTTTGGGTGACCAAATCCCTGTGTCCCAGTGATGGAGCTCCTCTGTGATTGGTTCTCCAGTGACTGTCCTGTATCAAAAATGGATGCCTTAATAACCAGCATCCTCTATAATTGGCGCCCTAGAGCAGGGGTCCTCAAACTATGGCCCACAGGCCCAATGCGGCCCCTCCAAGGACATTTACCTGGCCCACCGGGTGTTTTTGCCCCCACTGCCTGTCCTGCCAAGCAGCTGACTCGACCAGGCCCACAGTGCCCATGTGTGGAATGTGCATCACACTTTCTGACTCACCTCTTTCGCTCTGTATCTCTATTCCTCCTCTCAGTCTCGGGTGTGATCAGACGAGTCATAAGCTTGCCTGTGCAGAGCTTGCTGCTGCCTGAGGACCGAGGTAAGAACAAGTTAGGATTTTTTTTTTTTAAGTTAGGAGGTCTATTTTTTTTTTAATTTTTGCAGTTAGTAGGGAGTTTTTTCTGAAGTTAGGAGGCGCCATTTTTTTGAAGTTAGGAGAGCCTTTTTTTTGAAGTTAGGAGAGCCTTTTTTGGAAGTTAGGAGAGCCTTTTTTTTGAAGTTGATTAGTTGGTTTGGGGTGGTTTCTAGAGGGGTTGCATCACAGTGATAACGCAAATAGTCAGCACTCAGTGCTAATGCAAATGGTTTTTTAAACTATAGTCTGCCCCTCCAAAGGGGTGAGGGACAGTGAACTGGCCCCCTGCTTTAAAAGTTTGAGGACCCCTGCCTGAGTCTAGCCCTCCTATGTGATGACGTTTCCAGTGACTGGCTCTTCTCTGTTTGGTTGCACCAGTGACAGACTCCTCCACAATGAGTGCCTCAGAGATTGACATTCCTCAATTATGGGTGCCCAGTGACTGATCTTACTCTGTGATTGGTTCCCCAGTGATTGGAGCTACTCCATATGATTGCTTCAATGACTCGACCACCTCTATGACGGGTTTCCACATAATGGGTCTCCTTAATACCAGGTCCCCAGTAGCCTTTCTTTGTGATGAGTGCCAACTTGACTGGCCCTTCTGGGGGTTGGTTGCCCCAGTGGCTGATCCTCCTGTGTAAGGTGAGTCCCGGTGAATGATCTTTCTCCTTGATTGATACCACCATGACTTTTCCTCCTCTGTTATGGGCACCACAGGGTCTGGTCTTCCAGTATGATGGAGTCCATGTGACTAGATCGCCTCTGAGATGGGTGCCCCAGATAGTGGAATTCCTCTGTGATGTGTGCCCTAGTAACTGGCTCTTTTCTTATCAATGCCCCCTTGATTGACCCGTCTTCTGATTGGTACCCCAGAGACTGGGTCTTCTCTTTTATAGGTGACTCAGTGATCGAGTGTCCTAGTGATGTGTGTCCAGGATACTAGTCCCTCTCAAGGATGGAAGCCCCAGTGACTGAGCCTTCTCCTACTGGGTGACATGGTGACTGGCTATCCTCTGAGATGGTTCCTTCTGTGTCTGGCCTTCCTATGTGATAAGTGTGTCAGTAATTTTGCCTCCTCTGTGATGAGTGTCGAAGTAACTATCCCTTACCTATAGTTGAAGTACTAGGGGCAAGCCTTCTCTGGGTGCGCCAGACTGGCTCTTTACTGTGATGGGTTCCACTGACTGATCATCCTCTGTAATAGTTTCCCCAGTGACTGTGTCTCCTCTGTAATGGGTGACCCAGAGTTTGGTCCATTTCTGTTATGGGTGCACCAATCACAGGTCTTCTTATGTGATTGGTGCCCAAGTAACTGGACTTTCTTCATAATAGGTGTCCCAGTGACTATTCCTCCTCAATTATTGTTGCCCCAGTGACTAGGATTTCTCTGCAAATATTGTCCAAGTGACTGGGCCTCCTCCATAATAGGTGCCCATTGACTCGCCCTATAGGTAGTAAGTGCTTCAAACTTGAGACCCATTTTAGCCCTTCTCTGTATTGGGTGTACCAGGGATCACCCGGTCTTTTTGATGGGTTCTCCTGTAACTGGCCCTCCTCTGTGATTGGTGCCCCAGGGACAGCCAATCTTCTGTGATGGGTGTACCAGTTACTGACCCTCTTCTGTGATTGGTTCCCACTAAATACATCTGCTTTGTGATGAGATCTCCAGTGACTGGCCCTCCTTTGTGATGTACATCCCAGTGGCTAGCCCTATTCTGTGAAAAAAAGCCCAGTGACTAATTCTCTTCTTTGATCTATGCCATGGTGACTAGCTTTACTCTGTGATCACTTGCCCTGTGTCTAGGTCTCCTACATTATCTATGCCTCTGTGACTAGCCCTCGTCCATTATGAATGCCACAGTGGCTGTGCATCCTGTGTCCTTTGTGTCTCAGTGCATTGTCATTTTCTATAATATGAGCCCTAGTGACTAGTCCTCCTCTATGACGGTTGTCTCACTACTGGACCTTCTTCATAATAGGTGACTCAGTGATAACCCTCCTTTGTTATAGATGTAGCAATGGTTGGGCCTTTTCGGTAAGGGGTGTCAGAGTGATTAGCTCTGCTCTGTTATGAGTGTCCCATTAACTGGGTCTTTTACAAAATTGGTGCCCCAGTGAACTGGGTCTCAGGTATGATTGCTGCTCCAGTGACATGACCCCCTCATAATTGACTGCCTCCATGACTAGCCCTTCTCTGTGATGAGTGTCCCACCTAATGGAACTCTTCCATAATAGGTGCTCTAATGACTGGTTGTCCCTTGTAATGGGTGTCCTAGTAACTGAGCCTCTTTTGTAATATGTGCCATAGTGACTGTGCATCCTCTTTGATGGTGCCCAAGTGACCTGCCTTCTTGTATGATGGGTACCCAATGTAAAGTCCTCCTTTGTGATAGATATCTAGGTGACTTGCCTTTCTTCATTGTCAGTGTCTAGTCATTGGGTCTTTTCTGTGATGGGTGACACAGTGACTGACTCTGTGAT
>NW_006995494.1:7672-8486 GCF_000164805.1 Carlito syrichta
CAGTGACATGGCCCCCTCATAATTGACTGACTCCATGACTAGCCCTTCTCTGTGATGAGTGTTCCACCTAATGGAACTCTTCCATAATAGGTGCTCTAATGACTGGTTGTCCCTTGTAATGGGTGTCCTAGTAACTGAGCCTCTTCTGTAATATGTGCCATAGTGACTGTGGATCCTCTGTGATGGTGCCCAAGTGACCTGCCTTCTTGTATGATGGGTACCCAATGTAAAGTCCTCCTTTGTGATAGATATCTAGGTGACTTGCCTTTCTTCATTGTCAGTGTCTAGTCATTGGGTCTTTTCTGTGATGGGTGACACAGTGACTGACTCTTTCTGTGATTCTTGCCCCTGTGACTGACCCTTCTCTGTGTTCGATGACTACTGACTACCCTTCCTCTGTGAGGGGTGCCCTAATGACTGACTTTCCTCTGGGATGGTACCCCAATGGCTGGCCCTACTCTCAAATATGCCTCAATTACTGATCCTCAACTTTGTGTGGTACCCCACTGAAAAGTTTCCCTCTGTGATCTCAGACACAGTGAATGAGTTTCCTACATATGGAGTGCATCAGGGATAAGACCTCCTCCATTATGATTGCCCCAGTTATTGTGGCTCCTCAGTGATTTGTGCCTCAGTGACTGGTCCCTCTCCATAATGGTTGCCCTAGTGACTAAGCCACCAATGTGATTGTTGTCCCAGTAACTGTGTCTTCTCCAAATTGGGTATCCTATGATTTTCCCTCCTTTGAGATGGCCGTCTTAGTTACTGGCCCTCCTCAGTGATGAGTGTCCCAGTGATTGGTGGTTTTTTTTTT
>NW_006995495.1:0-1032 GCF_000164805.1 Carlito syrichta
TCCCTCTCCGTAAGACAGAGATAAAAAAGCTAAACCTCACACCCGGCAGTGACCCTGACCCTCCTTTCCTTTTTGAAATACAGGTTGCTCAAACAGAGACAAAAAAAAGGAGATTTCAGTTTATCAACATGTATTCCAGTGACTATTACTGACATTGATGGCGTGGGCCAAACACAATGGGAGACATTACATTACAAGTTGGTAAGAGAATTAAAAGAGAATTAAAAGAGGACCACAATATGGTCCTTTGCCTCCCTATACTCTGACTATTTTAAATCAATTCACTTCTCACTGGATGACTACTTCTGATCGGCTACTTGGAAGGCTGAGGCAGAAGGATCGCCGGAGCACAGCAGGTCGAGGCTGCGGTGGCCGGAAGCGGCCACTGCACTCCAGTCTGGGTGACAGAGTGAGACTTCCACTCAAAAAAAAAAAAAAAAAAAATATATATATATATACTCAAGCAAGCCACTGTGCTTCTATGGCTTAAAAAAATTGCCTACTAATTCCACTCAAACTCCTTTGTCTGTTGGGAGTCAGCCTTGGAGGTCTGCCTGACTGACAAAGTCAAGGTGTGCTGAGGACCCCCAGCCGCAAAGCGAGTCCAGACAGCTGAGGCCCTTCTGCTTCTGTCATTGCTGTAGATACAGCTGAATAAATTCTGTGCAGTCGTGGAAGAAGAAGATGGCATGTTTATGCAAAGAATCACAGCTAACCTGGAAATGTCATGGTTCATTTTTCCATTTCCCACTATGCTGTTTGGCCTTTCCTAACATATGCAAGGGTTAAACTCTGAAGCACATCAAGAATGTTTTCGTTCACTTGGTTATAAGTTACTAGTTATTGCTTAAATAATAAATGATATACGTATATTCACTTCTTATTTGATTTAGAATTATGTAGTTTAGTGTTTAGACATAAGGATTTTTAGAAGCACAAGTTTATAGTAAGTTTATTATGAATTCGTTATAAGTTCTAACACTTGTACAGGAGTTATGTAGGTGATTTATAACCCCTGTTTTCACTGACTTA
>NW_006995496.1:0-818 GCF_000164805.1 Carlito syrichta
CAGGTATCTGAGAAAGGAGTACTCATACACAGGTAACTGCATGGCTGTTGCTAAAAATAAGGAATCTGGGTTGTACGAGTCCTCAGTCCTGAAAATCTACAGGGCATCTTGCTGACGGCTAAAGAAGAATCAGGGATTCGAGGCATGATTGTGGGTAATAGCAATCCTCATATACAGGAAGCTACATGGCCTCTTGCTAATAAAAGAGAAGAAATATGTTTGCCAAGGTTCCTCTATCAAATAATCTACATGACTTCTTACTAAGGGCTAAACAATAATCAGGGTTTCGAAATAGGAATCAAGGAAAGAGAGTCCTCACAAAGAAGACACTACATGACCTCCAACTAAGTGCGAATAAAGAATCACTGTTGTATGTGCCCTCAATCCAAATAATTCCCAGGCTGTCTGCTATGGGACAAACAAGAAACAGCTCTTCGTGCTCCCCAAATATTTCTGAGCAATTTAGCATTCGGATATTATGAATCGGTCATTTCAGGACTCCAGCAGCATTCTGGTCCTCTTAAAAGTTGTAAATGGTATTGGGCACTCCAAGTCCGTTAGGTTTCTCAGAACAACTAAGGCCAGATTCCAGGACCAAAAGAATATTCTTGCCATATTTGGATGTAACTCTGGTCTTAAGATGAACCCTGTTATCCTTCCCTTCCATGTCTCTATTTATTTTGAGAAGGGACAAGTGATTTCCACTTGCCTAATGTTTACTACATACTTTTAATGGTAACTAGGCATCATGGAATCCATGCACCTACGACACTTCTTGGCATCTGTCTTTTGATATACTGAATTTGAAATACAAATCA
>NW_006995497.1:0-666 GCF_000164805.1 Carlito syrichta
GGTGGAGGCATGTTTTCTGGGGCAATTGACTGAAGGCGTGGGACGGATGTGACCAGTGGCCCCCTTTGAACCCTCCCACGAATAACAGGCCTGAAACTGCCTTTTTCTCTCCCATCCCTGAATGTGATACCTCATGCTGGGTGGCAGGAGTGGTGGCATTGGTGGTGTTGGTGATTATTATTATTTTGAGCCTTAATCCCATGCTGTCACCCAAGCCAGAGCATGAGCACCCGGACCTGGCCTGTAAACACCCCTCGGGATACCACCATGAGGCCTGCTCCCTTCTGATGTTCTGGGACCCCATAGAGTGGGGCCGGAGTCTCCCAATGAGCCTAGCCAGGTGGGAAGCACCTACCACAGGAGCAAGTCTCCACTGGGGTGTCCACCACTCTGCCCACCTCATTCCCCTAGGTGAACCTGCATGCTCCTCCCAGGAGCTGCCTCGGGGAAAGGGAGGGCATGACTCAAACCTTCCGGGGGATTGGTATGGCCAGATGACTCACGCCTGTTTCCTCAGCACTCTGGGAGACCGAGATGGGAAGATGGCCAGAGCCCAGGAGCTCAAGAACAGGCAGAAAGCATACCAAGCCCCTCCTTCGACCCCAAGAAAAACCCAGAAAAACTTGGGCGAGGGCAGGCTTCGGTGTGAGGATTGCCTCTGGACCA
>NW_006995498.1:0-3348 GCF_000164805.1 Carlito syrichta
CACATATATTCTGAATGTTTTATTCTGCCTAAATTGAGCTTTGTTGAGATTCCAGATCTATATCATTCTTAGAAAACTGAACCTTGAGATTCATTCTACTTAAGTGCTATTCAGAAGGCAGAATGCATAAGAAATCTTAAATATTTTAGAAAATAAAACAGTATCGTAATTTAATACAGCTTTTTCCATTCTGAATATTTGTGTACATTTTCTTGGTGCACTCTGTATTTTCTGCTTGGTAATTTTGATTAAAATTTACAGATGTACAATGCTTAGAGAAAGTTTCCCTTATATATTTGAAGGAAATAAAAAATCACATTCCCTTTATATCTTAACCCAATTTATATTTTTAAGAGTATTTCCATTGAATCCACTAGTATTTTCTCTACCTGAGACATAATTCTGTACTGTGCATGAAGTATTCGATAAATCAGATACTTTTAACCACCAAGCATTTAAAATGCATCACACAGATAAATGAGAATTTGGGACCCAATATATATAAACCAAGATAACATGGAGATTTACAAAGTAGTAAGTATTTGGGATCTGCATTAGTATAAAAATTTAGATAATTGAAAATTTTCAAAAATTGATTGTGATCTTAGCAAAAGCAATGTGCATATCCTGTAGGAAAATCTGCTCAACGGTTGTTATATAATAATAAAAACATTCAAAAGTTTGTAAACTAAAGAAAGTGCTAAAATATTATTTGGCTGTGCTATAATCAAGCTCCAACAGGACTCCATGACCATAATAATAAAAGACTACCTCTTGGCCAACCCCCTCATGTCCCCACCCAGATTGGGTGTTTCTTGGTCCTCTTAATAAAGACTGGTTTAAAAAAAAAAGACGGCCAGGCTCGATTTCTCAGCCTGTAATCCCTCGCCTTTGGGAGGCTGAGGTGAGTGAGACTGAGGTGAGAGGATTGCTTGAGCATGCAGGTTCGAGACCTGCTTAGACAACAAGACCTCATCGCTACAATAAACCAAAAAATCATTCCCGTGTGGTAGCGCATGCCTGTAGTTCCAGTTACTTGGAAGACTGAGGCGGAATGATCGCCAGAACACAGGAGGTCGAGTCTGCGGTGGCCTTTAGCGCCCACTTCACTCCACTCTGGGTGACAGAGTGAGACTCCAACTCAATAAGAAAAAAAAAGACTACCTCGTTTAGAGAATTCTTGAATGGTCACTTATCCCTGGAGAACTTTTTGGACATGTGTGAACACATGGTTCTCTTCACTTCTTGGGAATTAAATCGACCTTGTCTACCGCATTTGCGAGAGCACTGTACACAAGTGCTTGAGGTCTAAGGATTGCTCAGCCGTCAAGGACCCTCCCATTATGATGTCAAAGTTCTGAGGCTGATGTCATGAATGACAATTTGACATGCTGTTTTCCCTGACTTTAGTTACCTCTTTTAATGTAAAAATTAGCATTTTAGTTAATCTACACATTCAATGAAATAACCATGAAGTTAATATCATTCCTCTAAGACCTAGAAATTACAATAAAGAATTCATATGAAACCATAAACAATCATGAATAGCCAAAACAATCTGATCAAAAGAAACAAAACAGGAGCGATCGCAGTTCCAGACTTCAAACTTTACTATAAGTTTACAGTAACCAACACAGCCTGGTATTCATACAAAAATAGGTTCATAGGCCCATGGATGAGAACAGAGAATGAAATCCTCAAATTCTCAACCCATTCATCTTTGAAAAATCCTCCAAGTCCCACTGGGTAATGGAGAACATATACAGTAAATAGTGCTGGGAAAAGGCTGACGCCATGCAGTAGATTGAACCAGGACCACTATCACAATACACATTAACTCTGAATGGATCAAAGATCTAATGTAAAACACCAAATTATAACAATCTTAGAAAATGCAGGAGACACCCATTAGGGAAACTGGAACCGGAAACTAATTCATCTTCAGAGACCTATATACCCATGCGTTAAGAAGTAAGTTCGACAAGTGGGATCTCATCAAATTAATATACTTTTGAAAAAACAAAAGAAACCATCAGAAGAGCAGGGATACAGCCAAGAGTATGGAAAAAAAAATGATTCTCGACCTATATATTTGTAATAAGGCATAACATCTGGGACCTACAAGAAACTCAAACACACAGAAAAAACAGACAAACATTTCCTTTGAAAAGTGTGCAAATACGTGATTGGACACTTTTTATAACAAGAGATACGGGCAGTGAGCAGACACATGGAAATTGCTTTGCCTCACTCATCATCAAAGAAATGCAAATGAAACCACTTTGAAATACCACATACCCATGTAAGACTGGACATCATTAATAAAACAAACAATAACAAATGCAGGTAAGGATTTGGGAAGAATTAAATGATTCTGCACTTCATGTGGACTGAAAAGTTGAGCAACATCTTTGGAAAACAGTTTGGTGGTTTGTAAAGGGACAAGATATTGACCTACCATGTGACTCAATAATTCCACTGTTGATAATATACCTGGAGGAAATCAAATTATTTAACCAAAATGATACCTGCACCAGTATGTTTTTTGTTGCTCTAATCACAATTGCAAAAAAATATTGTACCAACCATGTTGCCCATCATAGCTGGAAAGGATACATTAAATGTGGTATATTCACAATGGAATATTATGCAGCCAAAACAAAGGACAGATAGAAGGATTTTGCAGAAAGTTTGATGGATATGAGGTAGGCAATTTTCAGTGATTTATCACAGAAGCAAAGAACAGAGCTCCATATGTTCTCAATCAAGAGCTGAACTTGATCGCTTATAGTGCTGTAAGAAAGTGATTGGCAGTAGTGGAAACGTTTTTTGGGGATGGGTGAGATTGGCAGTGGAGAGATACTGCTAAGGAAGTGAGGGGCATACCTCATCAACCAGGGACGCTGCATAATCAAAGTTTGTATATCTAACTCTGGATTGTACTGCAGATTTTTTTAAAATTAAAATAAATTATAATATAAATAAAAAATGAAAGCTGTAAAACATGCAACTGACTTTGTTTGTTCTATTTTTTATTTTTATTTTTTACTTTAAAAATGGTTACAATTCATTGTTGGGCCTTGACATTTTCCTTTATGCTGAGATTGATTTTTATTGTGTGTGTGTGTGTGTTCGAGTCTCACTGTGTCGCTGAGACTGGAGTGCATTTGCGACTCCCGGCCATCAAAACCTCGACTTGCTGGGCTCCGGCGATCCTTCCGAGTCAGCCTTCCGAGTAGCCGGAATTACAGGTGTGCACTACCATGCCCAGCTAATATTTTGATTTATTGTAGAAATGAGCTCTCGCTGCCCAGGTGGGTCTCGAACCCGTGGGCTCAGGCAATCCAC
>NW_006995498.1:4215-13885 GCF_000164805.1 Carlito syrichta
TGGTCCTCTCAATAAAGACTGCATGAAAAAAAAAGTCGGCCGGACTCAATGGTTCAGCCTGTAATCCTGCACATTTAGGAGGCTTAGGTGAGTGGTTTGCCTGAGTCTGCAGGTTCGAGAGCCACCTGGGCAACAAGGCCTCATCTCTACAATAAATCAAAAAATAAGCCACGTGTGGGAGCAGGCCCCTGTAATTCCGGCTACTTAGAAGGCACAGGCAGAATGATAGCTAGAACCCAGCAGGTCGAGGCTGTGGTGGCTGTGAGCGACCCTCTGCCCTCAACTCTGGGTGAAAGAGTGAGATTCCAACTCAATTAAAAAAAAAGACTACCTCGTTTAGAGGATTCTTGAATGGTCACTTACCCATGGAGATATTTTTGGATAGGTGTGAACACACGGTTCTCTTCACTTCTTGGTAATGATATCCACCTTGTCTACCACATTTGGCAGAGCACTGTACACAAGTGCTTGAATCCTAAGGATTGCTCAGTAGTCAAGGTCCCTACCATTATGATGTCAAAGTTCTGAGGCTGATGGCATAAATGACAATTTGACATGCTTTTTTCCCTGACTTTATTTATCTCTTTTAATGTAAAAATTACCCTTTTAGTTAATCTACAGATTCAATAAAATAACCATTAAGTTAACATCATTCTTCTCAGACCTGGAAATTACAATAAAGAATTCATATGAAACCATAAACAATCATGAATAGCCAAAAGAATTTTATCAAAAGAAACAAAGCGGGAGTTATCATAGTTCCAGACTTCAAACTTTACTATATGTTGATGTTGGGAGTGAGCAGTGGAGGCCTGCCTATGCATTAGTGATCCAGGTGGGCTGTGGACCCTGAGACCACCAGGTTGTGTTCAGGAGCTGAAAGCCCATTCCCTCCTCCTTTCTTTGTTGTTTGGCATGACCCACTAGCAGGGACTTTGATGATCTAAGCATGAATTTCGGAGAATATGACAGGCATGACTGACTCTAGGAATGCATTTTTCCTGTTTCTCACAGACTGAGGTTTCGGCTTGAAACTTAACACAGTTCACACTCAGGTCACATTTGGGAGACTTATACATGATACAAGCTTCTTGATAAGATTTTAAAGTATATTTGTAGAATTAGTATATACATTTAGAGAGCTGTTTCCAGCTTTAGATGGTATAGATGATTATCTAGACTTATCAGAAATGTCCCAGCATGAACTTTGGACTAAGTCACATTTGTAAGAACCCAGCGTCCACTTTGGGCTAAGCTGCATTCTCTTAAACCGATTCTTTAGTTACAATTAGTGTACGATTTTTCTACTTATAATAGAAACTGAATTTATTTTATTCATAGAAAGTATTATAGAATAGATTACTGTACGTCAGGGAATTATGTTAGTTCAAGCATGATCAAACATGATACTTTGAGGATCTATAAAATAAAGCTAACCTTAGAAATTTCATTGTTCTCACTTTTTGCTAATTGCGGTTTTGGCTTTAGTACAATTACAGTTTGTATTTGGGTTTATTTTAGAAGCTTTATTGTTGATGAATTAGAAACTTTTGTAGAAATTAAGATAGATACATAGGATTTTTGAATAGCCATATTGTTAAGAGATTGTAATCAATTGTTCCTAGAAATGGCCCAGGGTGAACTTTTGGACTAGGCCACATTCTTTAGGAACTGGTTTGAGCTATAATCAAGAGTTTTCAAAGTGTAGGTAGAATTAGCACAGAATAGAAAGGTATTAGGATTTAAGTCATTCATTAGGTAGTGGGTATGCTTAAGTTTTAGAAGTTATTGATTATTAGGATTTTATGATGCTAGAATTTTTGAACTGCCTTCTAGGAGCATAACCCAAGCATAAGGAACAGTGAGATAATTTTCGGATTGTCCTTCCTAATGATTGGGAAAATGCCTGGTGGGTGGGGGATGCCCCTCATCCACCTGACTTTGTGTTCACGTGAAAGTCTTGTGATTTGATTGGGATTGTCCTTCCTCATGCTTAAGGAAACACCTGGCTTGTGGAGGGATGTGCCTCATCCACCTGGCCTTGTGTTCACGTGAAAGTTTTGTGATTTAACATGTGAAAATTTGGAATAAAAGACTCACGGTTGGTCCCAGTAAATGGCTTCCGCTCAGTTCACTGAACAGTTGTCCATTTTCTTTCTTTCTCTTTCTTCCTCTTTATATCTATCTCTCCATCTTTCTCTCTTTTAATATCTGTATACCTACTACAGAAGTGGCTTCTGCACTAGATAGAGTCCAGTCTCTTTCTTTCTCCCTCTTTCTCTATCTTTCTCTTTATGTCTCCAGAATAATCGCCAATACTGCCCCACCTTCCAGGGACCCTCTAAATCTCTGCAGGGGCTGGTCCCCCATTAATTGTACCCATCGTGGGGCCCCTGGATAGGTAAGTCTTTTTCATGTTTCAGGGTGGCTAGGATCTTACCCAGGGTGCTGCAGAACCCTCTGTTGAGACAGGCAGAGTGAGGATGGGTAAGTAAGTTTTTGTGAAGCCAGAGCCGTGATCTAATCATGGGCCAGAGCGAATCTAGGAACGTAAAATATTCATCACTATTTTAATGAATACTTCCGTCTAAACATGGAGCTAAAGCTTCTTCTAATCTAGCTCGTTTTCTACATTTTGTGCAGTAATAATGTTAATTAAACATGCTTTATATCCACAGCATGATTATGAGAATTTTACTTCCAAAAAGGCTGCTAATGATGACGATGATGTAGAAACTTTTATCTTCACTGCAGCCTTGGCTCCCCCTGGTTATAATCACAATGTAAATTATCTACACAGGATGAAGCTGAACCCGAGGCAGGAGCTGATAGATTTCATATCAGTGCTCTTATGGCCAACACTGCGCCTTCCCTCCCACAGGCTGCTCCTTTCAATGCTGAAGTCCTAAAGTCGAAAAATTTGCCTAACAATGCCGGTAATGAACATATGGCTCCTGTCTTTCCTCGTTATGCAGGCAGTACAAGTTGAAGCAGAAAAAGAAGGAGATTTTAGTTTCACAGCTTGCTTCCCAATACAATTTTATCCCGGTGCTGATGGAGTGGATCAAGTTCACTGGGAAACATTGCCGTATAAATTGGTAAGAGAGTTATGGGAGGCAAGCTCAAAGTATGGTCCTCTTGCACCTTATATAGTTACTATGTTAAATCAATTTGCCTCTCGATGGATGACTCTCACAGATTGGCAGCAATTAACCCAAAGCTGTTTGTCCGGAGGTGCTAATTTGCTGTGGAAAACTGAGTATGAGGATCAATTTAGAAGTCAAATGGACCAGTATTTAAATCGACCTGCTCGGTCATTCATTATTTCTCATGATATGCTCTCTGGGACTGGTATGTATACCCAAATGGCTAATCAAATTTCTCTACCCAAAGATGTTTTGTTTCAGGTAAATCATTGTGCTGTCACCACATGGAAAAAATTACTGGCAGACACTGCTCAGACTTCTTCTTTATCTGATGTAAAACAAAAGGCCAAGGAAAGTTATGTGGACTTTGTTTCTAGACTCACTACAGCTATTAATTGGGTAATTACGAATGAAGAAGCAGCAGAAATTCTTATACAACAATTGGCTTTTGAAAATGCTAATAATACTTGTCAGGCTTTGCTTAGGACCATACGTAAAACCGGACGGGTTACTGATTTTATATGCCAGTGCGCAGACGTAAGCTCAGCTATTTTGCAAGGGATGGCTTTGGCTGCACTATTGAAGGGAGAAACATTTCACAGATCTCTCAAGGTATGCAGGGTGCAGGTAAACAGAAAAACGTTTCAGTGCAATCATGTTGTGTGTGTGGACAAATCAGGCACATTAGTAGAAACTGCACCACTAAGCTTAATGTTACCTCTTACTGCACCTTTTCTAAGGTTTTCCTTTAAAAGTTGAGAATACTGAAATAAAGCCTGAACTTAGTTACACTTTTCCTTTTCTTATAGGAATGCAGAGAGCTCAAGCAATAATAAACAAAAATATATGTAATGCATAAGTAATATAAGTAAAATAAATAACGTAACTAAGCAAAAGTATATAAGTAATGTGTAAGTAATATAAGTAATACAAGTAAAATCAGTAATATAAGCAATATATATAAGCAATATAAGAAATAATGTAAGTAATATATAAGCAATATAAACAATATATAATAAAAATATTATAAGTAATACATAAACAATATATAAGTAATATAAGTAAAAGTATGTAACTAATAAGCAAAAGAATATCTCATTACACTCTTGCTTTATCTATGGTCAAGTCGGACACATTAACAGATTTTCCAGTGAAGTAAGGTATGGCCGGCTTACACGGCATACCATCACCACTTACTGGGGTTACTCGACCAAAAACCTTATGTCCCAAATGCCAAAAAGGCTTTCATTGGGCTAGAGAATGCCTATCTAAATTTCATAAAAATGGCACTCCTTTAAATCAACAGCAAGCCAAACTCGGCTCAGGAAAACTTCCAGAGGGCCAACCCCGGCCCCAGATAACAATAGGGACAGCCACCACCATGAATCCATTCCTTCCTTCTGCTCCATCACAGAACTCATCCGAGCCACCCCAGGGAGTACAGGACTGGACTTGTGATCCTCCACCGCAACAATATTAACTCTAGATGTTCCGGTGACCCCAATTCCTATGGGAGTAAAGGGCCCTCTCCCGGAAAGAATAGTGGGTATAATATTAGGCAGAAGTGCCATGTCTTTACAAGGAATTTCCATTACTCCTGGAATGGTGGATTCAGATCACACAGGAGACATCCAGGTGCTTGTTGCTCCCCCTAGCAAAAAAGTGCAGAGAATAGCCCAGTTGCTGCTCTTGCCTTATCACAAAGCAGGTAAAACTTTACCCTGCCTAGAGGTGACTCTGGATTTGACTCTAGCAATGTTGCTTTTGGGTTCAGGAGATTACTAAATCTAGACCTCTAAAAGATTATTATACAAGGAGTCTAAATTACAGGCTTGTTAGACACAGGAGCCAATGTTTCTTGTATTGCCAGAAAAAATTGGCCTGCTTCGTGATCTACTCAAATAGCTCCTTCAGGACTCATAGACATTGGTTGAGTACCCTCAGTAGTCAAAGCTCACAGATTTTAAATTGGGCAGATAGTAAGACTTCAGGACCTTTTGCGCATATGTTAATCCATCTATCACCTTTACATTAAGGGGAAGAGATATTCTTTCACAAATGGTCAAACTTTTGTATAGCCAGAATGATAAAGACTCAGCACAAATGCTGTAGATGGGCTATGACCCCATTAAGGGACTTGGTAAAAATGGACAGGGAATGCACGAGCCTGTTCAAATAACAGGTATTGGTTATTTGAATTTACCTTAGGGGCCACTGTTTTCAAGTCTGGTTGCCTGAAAAGATGACAAACTGGTTTGGGTGGAACAATAGCCCATGCCATCAGAAAAGCTTAAGGCAGTCAAAAAACTAGTTTAACAACAATTAGGGGCTGGTCATATAGAGCCTTCTACTAGACCCCAAATGGCAACCACTAGCCCTTGAAACATTCCTATTTGAAATTAAGAAAAAATCTGGTAAATGGAGACTTTTACAGGATTTAAGAGCAATTAACAGTACTATGGAAGTCATGGGAGCATTGCAGCCTGGATTGTTATACATGTTAACTTCAATATTATAGTTATTGATTTACAGAATTGTTTCTTTACTATACCTTTAAGCCAGAGGATTGTAAACAATTTGCATTCAGTTTACTCTCTGAGAGTTTCACAACATTTATTCCAGCTACAGGAGGAATCAACTCTCGAGGACTAAGACCTAACGTGCTATGGCAAATGCAAGTAACTCACTTTCCCAGCTTTAGAAAATTGTCTTATTTGCATGTGACTGTGGATACATTTTCTCTAGTTATTTTAACTTCAGCAAAAACTGGAGAAGCCGACAAGGACGTGGCACAACATTTATTCTTTTGCTTTTCACAGCTAGTTAAGCCAAAGCAACTGAAAACCAATAACGGTCCTGCATATACATTTAAATCTTTCCAGAAATTTTGCTCCCAATTTACTATTTTTCATTCCAGAGAAATTCCCTACAATCCACAATCAAGCCATAGTTGAAAGAGGTCACCAAACTTCAAAAAAATCAATTAAGTTACAAGAGAGGGGTTCAAGTATAGCTCTCCTCACCACATCTTGAATCACGCTTTATTTGTTATTAATCTTTTAAATTTGGACTCTTCAGGCTATTCAGCTATGGCTAGACATTGAAATCCAGAAGGAACTATAAAACCTCTGATAAAATGGAAGGCTCTCCTTACAGGGAAAGGGGAGGGCCTGCTATATTTCGTGCTCAAGTCAAACATGTTACTAATTGTAAGTTTTCTTATGAAAGGCATCCCAACTCCCTCCCTATTTGTTTTTATAATATTTCTGCTTTTAGTAATTACCATGCTTCTTGCTTAATGTCTACCTTTAAGTTTCTGAGTTTAGAAAGCCCTTATCAAGACAATATAAAGGACGGTTGGTGGCTGGAGATGTTAAGGCCTGGAGGAATCACCCCTAGCCGTGCGACTAGAGCTTCATTGCCTCTCAGTGTACCTGCTTGACCCTTCAATGATATGGAAAAGGACGGGTTACTCGTCCAGCAAGATGCTGGCTTCCCGAAATTGAGAGACTGTGCTTATAACTCTAAGGTGGACTATCCTGTACCTGGTGAAAGACTATATATTAGTGACTGGGGTTTTAAAGGCTCTACGCTTGCTGCAGATAGAAGGCACTCCAATGGATGAGTACCCCCAAAACTTTCATTTAAAATTGGAATCAGACAAGCCATTCAGCCTCATTTGTGGAGAGCCCTCACAGCCCTTCAACCAGTCAGCCTGTCTAGGCCTGCTGGACAAACTCAGCTGTATCACATTAGGGCATGCTTACAGACCTCCTATGTGTTTCTAGTATGGAATAAGAACCAACTGTTAAAATTGAGTGTCATAGCAATGTTTATAAGGTGTCTTGTACTGAATGTATTTTAACTAATTGTTTAACTAATGCCTTTTATGATGGTTTTGTTATTCTTAAGAGCCTCCTTATTTGATGATTCCTGTGCACTTGTCATCTCGTTGGTATGATGAATATGGTTTGCAGACACTGCATGAGGTTAGTTCCCTTTTGGAAAGACAGAAAAGATTTTTGTCTTCTTCAATTTTAGAAATTACAGCTTTGATAGCTATTGCTAATTCAGTAACAGTTTCAGCAGTAGCTCTATCTAAGGAAGTCCACACAGCAACCTTTGCTGATCAGTTATCTAGGAATTTTTCTATTGCATTATCTACTCAAAAGATTATAGATCAAAAGCTAAAAAGTACAGTTAATGCTTTGGAGGAGGCAGTTTTAGCCATAGGACAAGATCTTATGACTTTAAAGATAAGATTGGCTCTCCGGTGTCACTCTGAGTTTAAATGGATTTGCCTCACTCCTTTAGAGGTAAATAAGTTTGTCCACACGAGGGACAAATTAAGAAATCATATCCGTGGAATTTGGAATCACTCAGACTTGAGTATAGACCTTACTAAATTACATCAAGAAATACAGGACATGACTTGCTAAGCAACAGTTCCACTACTCAGGATTAGCCAGTTCTCATCATTCATCAAAGAAAAGTCATTGATGTCTATACTCATTAATGTGGGAATTTGCGGAGCAGTGATTCTTGTGCTGCTATGCCTGCTTCCAATTATTTTCAAGGTGCTGGAGACAAGAATTTCTCAGCTCAACACCCAATTCAATGGGTTCATGCTAAAAAATAATAAAGGTAGAGATGTTGGGAGCCGGCCTTGGAGGCCCACCTGAGCATTAGGGATCCAGGTGGGCTGCAGACCCCGAGACCACCAGGTTGTGTTCAGGAGCTGAAGGCTCATTCCCTCCTCCTTTCTTTGATGTTTGGCATGACCCACTAGCAGAGACTTTGATGATCTAAGCATGAAGCTCTGAGAATAAGACAGGCATGGCTTACTCTAGGGATCCATTGTTCCCGTTTCTCATAGACTGAGGTTTCGGCATTAAACTTAACACCATTTAAACTCGGGTCACATTTGGGAGCCTTTTTCATGATGCAAGCTTCTTTATAAGATTTCAAACTGTATTTGTAGGATTAGTATATACATTTAGAGAGCTGTTTCCAGCTTTAGATGGTATAGATGATTATCTAGACTTACCACAAATGGCCCAGCAAGAACTTTGAACTGGGCCACATTCCTAAGAACCCAGTGTCCACTTTGGGCTGGGCTGCATTCCTTTGCACCGGTTCTTTAGTTACAATTAGTGTACTTTTATTCTACTTATAATAGAAACTGATTTTATTTTATTCATTGAAAGTATTATAGAATAAGTTACACTACGTCAGGTAATTACGTTAGTTCAAGCATGATCAAATATGATATTTTGAGGTTGTATAGAATAATGCTAACCTTAGAAATTTCATTGTTCTCATTTTCTAATAATTCCAGTTTTGGCTTTAGTACAATTACAGCTTGCATTTAGATTTTATTTTAGAAGTTTTATTGCTGATGATCAGCCATATATATTGGGATTAGGAATTAGAAACTTTTATGGAAATTGAGATAGATACATAGGATTTTAGAATAGCCATTTTGTTAAAAGATTGTAATCAATTTTTCCTAGAAATGTCCCAGCGTGGTCTTTGGACTGGGCCACACTCTTTAGGAATTGGTTTGAGTTATAATTAAGAGTTTCAATAGTGTAGGTAGAATTAGAACAGAATAGAAAGGTATTATGACTTAAGTCAGTCATTAGGTGTTGGATATGCATAAGTTTTAGAAGTTATTGACTATTAGGTTTTATGATGGTTAGAATTATTGTATTGTCTTTGAGGAACATAACCCAAGCATAAGGAAGAGTGAGATAATTTTGGGATTCTCATGCTTGGGAAAATGCCTGGTGAGAGGGGGACGCCCCTCATCCATCTGGCTTTGTGTTCATGTGAATGTCTTGTGATTTGATTGGGATTGTCCTTCCTCATGCTTGAGGAAACACCTGGTGGGTGGGGGGATGTGCCTCATCTGCCTGGCTTTGTGTTCACGTGAAAGTATTATGATTTAACATGTGAAAATTTGGGATAAAAGTCTCACGGTTGGTCCCAATAAATGGCTTTAGCTCATTTCACTGTACAGTTGTCCATTTTCTTTCTTTATCTTTCTTATTCTTTATATCTATCCCTCCATCTATCTCTCTTTTAATATCTATCTCTATTACAGAATCGGCTTCTGCACTATAGAGAGTCCAGTCTCTTCCTTTCTACCTCTTTCTATTTCTTTCTCTTTATTTCTCCAGAATAATCGCAGATACTGCCCCACCTTTCTGGGACCCTCTAAATCTCTGCAGGGGCTAGTCACCCATATGTTTACAGTAATCAACACGGCTTGATACTGGTCCAAGAATAGGCACATAGGCCAATGGATTAGGACAGAGAATGAAATCCTCAAATTCTCAACCAACTCATCTTTGAAAAAACCTCCAAGACCCACTGGGTAATGAAGAACATATACAGTAAATGGTGCTGGGAAAAGGCTGGCAACATGCAAAAGGTTGAAACAGGACCCCATTCTATCACCATACACATTAACTGTAAATGGATCAAAGACCTAAATGTAGAACACCAAATTATAATAGTCT
>NW_006995499.1:0-1134 GCF_000164805.1 Carlito syrichta
CAGACAATGCCCAGAGTTAAGACCAGGCAGGAAGACCAGGATGTCGACCAAATGGAAAACCTGTGATCCCAGCAATTTTGGAAGCCCAAGCTGAGAGTATGGCCTGGGTTGTGTGGTTTGAGAGCAGCCAGGGCAACCTAGCAAGGAAAGAAAAGAAAGACAGAAAGAAAGAAAGAAAGAAAGAAAGAAAGAAAGAAAGAAAGAAAGAAAGAAAAGAAAAAAGAAAGAAAGAAAGAAAGAAAGAAAGAAAGAAAGAAAGAAAGAAAGAAAGAAAGAAAGAAAGAAAGAAAGAAAGAAAGAAAGAAATTCTCCTTCAAACTTTCTGCCCTCAGTCCTTCCCTCCACACCCCATCACATGTGAGGGCACCCAATATTGGGACCTTCAGGCCCCAACCCCACAAATGGCTGCCCCAGCTTTAGTGTGGGATTTCCTGAGGCTCTTTGTCCAGGTTCTTGCTGGCTCTCCTCTCTGAGGTGAGAACTGTGCCCCAGGCAGGCTGACCCTCAGACTCGGAAACGAGGACTTTCCACCAACAAAGGCCAGGGACGGCCACCAGGGACTACACCTGCCAGGCTCAGGCCATCCTTCTTCTTTGGCCACCTGAGTGACTGGAACAACAGACCTGTGCCACCACACCCAGCTAATCATTGGATTTATTTTTGTTGTCAGAAACGAAGTCTTGCCCAGTGTCCCGGGCTGATCTCAAGCCCACAGGCTCTGGCCATTGACTCTCTTCGGCTTCTGAAGGGCCTTTATGCCAGGCTGAGCACCTGAGCCTGGCCTGTGGTTGTGGTGATGGTGGTTGGTATTATTATTCTGAGTCAGAGTCCCACTCTGTCACTCAGGTCAGAGTGCAGGGCCCACTCTCGACCACCATGGCCTCCACATACTGGGCTCCAGCCATCCTCCCATCATGGTCTCAAGAGTGACCCGAATGATAGGTATGTGCCACCACACTTGGCTCATTTTTTTTGGCTACATGTAGAGATGAGGTCTTGCCAAGGAGCCTGGGCTGGAATCAAACTTGGGGGCTCAGGCCATCCTCTCGCCTCGGCCTCCCAAAGCACCAGGGTGACAGATGTTAGCCCCCACGCCTGGCCTTCACACCCCTCTCGGGGCCCAACTGTGAGGCG
>NW_006995500.1:0-719 GCF_000164805.1 Carlito syrichta
ACACATGTCCCCTGCCTCCAGTCCTGGTAATTAGTTTTTACCCTATGGCTCCAGTGGAAGCCCACTCAGTGCCCACACATGAACGTAGCTTTACCTATGTGAACCTGTGAAGCTACAGGTCAAAGACAGGATTGTCCTGGGGTTGACCCTGTCAGTTGTCATCTGTGCCTTGAATCTACTGTAACAGTGGTAGAATCTGGTCTTCTGGAGGGTATGAGTAACACAGCCTAGATAGCTGGTGAGTTAAGAATGCATTGGGAAAACTGTTCAGTAAGAGAGAGGAGATAAGAAGGTCCAGAAGACAGATTCTTCTTTTCTCTTCCCTCACTTCCTGAGACTATTCCAGATGCAGTACTTTCATACTGCCTCCATGAAGATGAACAGTTGCTCATGTGAAACTGAGCCACAACTGGAACTTGCTGGACCCGAGACTGTATTCATGTGTACATGCCCTTGCTCTTCTGACTGACTTCCTTTTGTCTTCACTCTGGCTTCCCAGGAAGCACTCACAGGACAGTGGTAGCATGAAAACCCTAGACTTGGGCTCTGTTTTCTAGGAAACAAGGGCTAATACTAGAAGTAGAATAATGAGATTAGTACAGGTCAAGTTTGAGGCCCCTGCAGGACATTCTAGTGAAAATACCCAGCAGTTACATAGAGACAGGAATTTAAAATTTGAACCATCTGGGCTGAAGGTAATGCATTTTGCAGTGGAAGTC
>NW_006995501.1:0-691 GCF_000164805.1 Carlito syrichta
GCTGATGTAACTAGCTGACTTAACTAGCTAGCTATCTAGCAAACCAGCTGACTTTACTAGCTGAAATAACTAGCTAGCTTCCCAGCTAGCTATCTAGCAAGCAAGCCGATTTAACTTGCTGACTTAACTGGATGGCTACCTAGCTAGCCAGTTGATATTACTAGCTGAAATAACTAGCCAGACACCTGTCTAGCCAACTGAATTAACTAACTTTGTAAATAGTTATCGAGCTGACTAGCCAACTGACATTACGAGGTGACAACTAGCTAGCCAGCTGGTTAGCCAGCTGACTTAGCTTGTTGATCAAAAGGCTAGGCAGCTGGCTAGCCAGGTGATTAAACTAGCTGGCAATACTAGCTATCCAGCTAGCTAGCCAGCCGACTTAACTAGCTCTCTACCTCTCTAGCCATCTGAATAGCCAGTTTTCTTATCTAGCTGAATTAATAAGCTAGCAAGTTGGCTAACCCACTGACTTAATTAGGTCACTACCTAGGTAACCAGCTGGCTAGTCAGCTGACTTAATTAGCTGTTTTAACCAGGTGTCCTGCTTACTAACCAATTGAATTAACTAGCTTGCTACATAGCTAACCAGCTGGCTATCCCGCTGAATTAACTAGGTGACTTATCTTGCTAGCAAGCTTACTAGTGAGCTGACATTACTGGGCAAGCTACCTATCTAACCAGCAGGCTA
>NW_006995502.1:0-715 GCF_000164805.1 Carlito syrichta
TTAACTTTAAAACAACAGCATCAAACAGGGCTTTCAGGAGGTGCAGCCAAAGAAGGCATTTTTATCACAGAAGATGACATCTCCATGCATGCTATTGCCCCTGAAGCCCTCTAATGGGAAAAGAGGTGGCAGTGGAAGGCAGTAATATTGGTGAACACAGCCCTGTGGAGGCATAGGATAATGTGTGTTCCTGTGCTAGCGGTCAATAAAATTTTTGAAAATTAGAAAGCAAAGAAAAAAACTTTCAAATTAGAAAAAAGGTTTATGGGCCGGGCTCAGTGGGTCAGCCTGTAATCCCAGCGCTTTGAGAGGCTGAGGTAAGTGGATGGCCTGAGCCCGAGGGTTTGAGACCCACCTGGACAATTTGGCGAGACCACATCTCTATAATAAAATAAAATAAAAAATTAACTGGGCATGGTAGCACGCGCCTGTAGTTTCAGCTACTTGGCAGGCTGAGGCGGAAGGATCGCCAGAGCCCAGCAGGTCGAGGCTGTGGTGGCCAAGAGCAGACACTGCTCTCCAGTCTGGGTGACAGAGTGATACTCCAACTAAAAACAAAAAGAAAGAGAAAAGGTTTATGGGATAATGATGCTAAGAAAAAGTAATTTTATCATGTGTGTGTTATAAGATGTGTAAAAGAATCAATAATTTAAAGTTTATAAGGAAATAATACTACAGTAAGCTAATATTGACTTTATTAATATCAATGTGAATG
>NW_006995503.1:0-820 GCF_000164805.1 Carlito syrichta
CCAGAATATCACATGTTCTCACTCATATAATGGACCTTGAACATCCAATGTAATACTATAAGAAAATGACTGACGGTACTAGGAAACTATGGGGGGGAGGGAGATGGGATTAACAGTAGCAAATATCTGTCTGGGGCTGGGAAAACACCTCTTATCAACAGGGTGTCTGAATGAAACGTAATTGTACACCTAACCCTTAACTGTACCCCACAAAACTATAATAAAAATACTGATTAATTATTAAAAAAATAATAATAATAATAAACAAGCAAATTATGTATTTACTCGAAAAAAAAAAAGATGTTATTGATGTTGTAATATGTATCCATATTAAAAGTTGACAGGAAATATAAAACACTTTTAAGTAACTTGGTTCTCTTGAGGCTTATGTAAGTGGAAATTTAGAGTAGACTTATTACCAGTGCATTCAGATTGCACATTTTACTTCCTGAAAAAGATTGCTTGACAATATCATTTTTGTACAAACGTAAGTGATTAAGTCAGATTAACTCTCCATCCTATAATTACACTTATCTAGTTTTAATTGCTGGATTATTTATATGTAAGAAGTAACACAGAAAAACCAAAACAAATGCTGGTGAATACAACAGGAAAGAAAAAAAATTGAATAGGTAATAATTGCCCAAGAGACTAGTCAAACTCCAAAATATATTGTTACCTACAACAGCACTCACTCTCATGTAATGCATTTTTTCCCCAAATACTCCTACAAACTTCAAGCAGAGACAGTGAGATGATGGGTGTCATACTTGTACAGTGCATGTACTAACTCTTAGAGGAGAATGATATTCACTCCTAC
>NW_006995504.1:0-3811 GCF_000164805.1 Carlito syrichta
CATTATTGGTGTAGAGAAATGCGATTGTCTTTTGTACATTTATTTTGTATCCTGAGACTTTGCCAAAGGCCTTTATCAATGTAAGGAGGCCTTTGACAGATTCTCTTGGGTTTTCGAGGTACACCATCATATCATCTGCATAGAGAGATAACTTGACTGCCTCTTTTCCTATTTGAATACCTCTGATTGCTTCCTCTTCTCTGATTGCTCTAGCCAGGACTTCCAATACTATGTTGAACAGGAGGGGAGAGAGTGGGCATCCTTGTCTAGTTCCAGTTTTCAGGGGAATTGGTTCCAATTTTTGTCCATTTAGGAGTATGCTGGCTGTGGGTTTCTCATAGATGGCTTTTATTAGAACTATATTTTCTAATAAAAAAGTCTAAAAACAACAGATGTTGGTGAGGATACACTAAGTGAAATGTAAATTAACCTCTATGGAAATAGCATGGAGAATTCTCAAAGAACTAAATATAGAACTACTATATGATACAGTAATCCCCCTTCTGGGTATCTACCCAAAGGGCAAAAAAATCATTATATTAAAAAGACATCTGCACTTGTATGTTTATCACAGTACTCTTCACAACAGCAAAGATATGGAATCAACTTAAGTATCCATCAATAGAGGATTGAGTCAGGAAAACATGATACATGGGCCCACGCATGCGCACGCACACACACACATGCGTGCGCACACACACACACACACACACACACACACACACACACACACACCTCAGACACATCATGAAGCATTACTCAACCACAAGAAAGAATGAAAACATGTCCTTGACAGCAACATGAATGGAACTAGAGGCCATTATCTTAAGTGAAATAATCCAGAAACAGAAATTCAAATACTACATGTTCTCACTTGTAAGCGGGAGCTCAATTATGGGTACACATGCATATGCAAAGTCAAATAAAAAGTGAGAGAGTGTGAGGGACTTGAAGAGAAAATCTCTTCTGGACATTGGTCTAGGCAAATAATTTATGACTAAGACCTCAAAAGCAAATGCAACAAAAACAATAATAGACAAACAGGACTTAATTAAACTAAAAAGCTTCTGCATGGTAAAATAAACAATCCACAAAGTAAACAGACAATCTACAGAATGGGAAAAAATATTTGCAAACTATCCATCCCACAAACTACCTGTTGGGTAAGGTGTTCACCATGAAGATGAGGAGTACACTGAATGTCCAGACTTCATCACTATGCAGTCTATGCATGTAAGGAAACTGAACTTGTACCCCTTAAGCATATAAAATAAAATAGTGAAATAGATTATTTACAGTTTATAATTGGTGAAATAAAAAATCTAGAAACAAATACAGGGTTAGGTTTAAGGTCAGCTGCATACTCACATTAGCATGAATAAATGAAAATCGATTTTTGTAAATGATAGTGAAAACGTACTCTTTTAGGAAAATGCAAAGTATTCTATTTTTCTATTTCAAAATCAATTTTCAGAAAGAAAATAAAAGCCAAGTTAACAGAATATACATTCCTTTAGGAGGCAAGCCAGGCTGGTCAGTACCATTTGCAGTTCTGTCCCTGGGTGTCACACACCAAATCCGCCAAGTGTTGGGAAATTGATACTGTATACTACAGGAATAAAATCACACACCAACAACTTCATTCCTGTAACCATGCAAAATAGCTGATAGTGACATTACATTTTGCAATCATCTGAACTTGTCAACTCTGCAGCTTTTGGGGAAATAAATATTTTCAGTTTGTCTGAATTTTAGTGAATTATTTAATATTTTTGCTTTATCTCTTATACCAATATATAGTATCCCAATATTTGAGTGCATATATTTGAATTTCAGTAACAACTGAAAAAACAGATTCTTATTTTACTTTTTAAAGAAATGCATTTCTACACACTTTTGTTGGCTTCATTCTTCAACCCACTGCCAGAGGACTTCCTCTTTCATCATTCCATCAGAATTGTCCTGGCCCAGGTCATCTGTGAACTCTCGACAGGAGGCCAGTGCTCTTGTTGGATCATCATCTTACTTGACCTTTTGCTGGCGTTTGCTGAGGCTGGCTCCCTGTCTCGACTTCCCTTGATCTGCTCTCCCTTTAAACAGTCTGTCTCAGACTCTTTTTCCAGGTCATGCTCTTTCACCCACCTCTGAAATGTGAATATCCCCCAGGCTCTGCCGAGAGATCCTCTTCTCTCTTTCCTTCTAAATGAATTCCATCCACTCTTTTGGTTTCCATGCAACTATATAAAATTAAGTAAGCAGAAAGCATCTATTGTCATAGAAAAGCAGCATAAGTATGTGTCTATACATCGAGAAAAGAGCAAGAGATAATTACATATTATATACATTCACATAAATACATACATTTATATACATACACACAAGTAACAATCTCTACCTTTCTCTGCTATATCGACCATGATCCTGCATGCTCCTCTTCTTTCCAATTTTTTCTATTCTCCTCTCAGACACAAAATTAGAATCCTAGAAGCCACCTCTCTTCCTGACCCTGCATATTCAGGCAGCTACTGAGTCCTCTGAGGCAGACAAGTCCCACATCCACATTATTGCATCCTGATGGTCAGTTCTATTGTATTCTTTTTTTTTTTTGAGTTGGAGTCTTACTCTGTCACCCAGGCTGGAGTGCAGTGGCCACTCCCGGCCACCGCAGCCTCGCCTGCTGGGCTCCGGCGACCCTTCCACCTCAGCCTTCCAAGTAGCCGGAATTACAGGCATGTGCTACCACGCCCAGCTAATTTTTTTTTTATTTATTGTAGAGATGAGGTCTCACTGCCCAGGCGGGTCTCGAACCTATTGTATTCTTTATGCCCCTCCTGCATACAGCTGTGGGGAAATTTTCTAGAAAAGCAAACTATTTTTGTTTTGCTGTCGAATAGTTTTAACTCTCCCAGTTTAAAATTCTTCCATGGCTCTTCATTGTCAGCAGAGTCCAATCAGAGTTGCCTGTGTGGTCAGTGATGCCTACACCCATTTCCTCCACTTTCCTCACTCACACCTGCCTCAGACACCCAGCATGTGAACCATGCCAGGTGTTTCCAGTCCCAGGACACTGCAAGATTATCATGGTTTTGTTTTGGTTTTCTTTCTAGAATTTCTTCTTTCCAGCCTATGTTGGAAAATGTCCACCCATCTTCAAAATTTTGCTCAACAGTGATCTTTTCTGTAAAGCCTTGAGCCTCACAAGAAAACTTGATCATCCCCCGATCACATATCAAGAAAATAGAGGACTTGCAAATAAACAGCCTAATGTCACACTCAAGGAAGTTGAAAAGGCAAGAACAATTAGATCCTATTTTCAGTAGAAATATCCAAATTGCTAAGATAAAGTCTCAATTTCAGGAAATAGAAAACAAAAATATCATAGAAAGGATCCACAAGACAAAAAGTTGGTTCTTTGATAAGATAAAAAAGATTGACAGACCCTTGGCCAGATTGACTTTTAAAATAAGCACTAAAATCTTTGTAAAGATCATTTCTGTTCCCAGACAAGAAATAATTTTTGATCATAATTTGTGATTGACACTAAATAGTATGAATTTCATGTATATTTTGAAGAGATTGCCAGGTTGAATTCCATTCACTTACAATTGTGTAATGGTATCTAGAAAGAATCAACATTTTCCACAGGTGCACAAAACACACATATTCACATAGAGAGAACAATGGCAGTTTTGCATAGTGTTTGAAATCCATATGTTCCAAACAAATATTTAAAAAATATTCTTTGTAATTAGGAGCTACAATTAAATCTAGAAAGTGTTCTCCTGGTGTCTTTCCAGGAATTATAGCATCA
>NW_006995505.1:0-780 GCF_000164805.1 Carlito syrichta
CCGTCTCATACAGTACTTGATTCAGTCACTTTCAAAAATTAATTTTTATTTCTCGGTAAGGTTTTTCAATTTGTAAAACATGTGAACTGATCCTTCATCATATAAAATTAATAAGTTATGTTGAGTGGAGGCAAATCATCAATTATATATATATATAATTTATATATGTAAAGGAGAGAAGGAATTAATTGCAATGAGATAAATTAATATGAGTCTAGTATCTATTTACCACATTCTATAAAATAAATAATGCTCTCAAGCGAAAGACAATGTGAGTTCAATAGTATTCTTAGAGTTTGCCTACACTGCAAAAGGCTATGACCATCGAGAAAACTCACATGATACGCAGTATCCTTAAAATTTTCCTTCATGGAAAAGGTGAGAAATATCCTGAGAAAATCATGATCAGAAGTCATAAGACAGGAAGCACCCACAAAAGAAGACAACTGATCTTCAATCTGGGAGCCATTCAATGAAAAAAATAAATTGAACTTAGTTAAAATCAATCACTTTTAGTTTGCAAAAACAGTGTTAACAGAATGAAAAGATAACCCTGCACTGAGGGAAAATTTTTTTAAAGAATATATATGGTAAAGGATTTGTATCCAAAATATACAAATTGTGCTTAGACATAAACAATAAGAAGAAAAAATTAAAATGAGAAAAAATATGAACCCAACTGTCATCATATAAAATATACAGATGGCAATACACAAAGGATCATTATATATCAGAATGGAAATGTAATTAAACATAATGATATGCGTCACACATCTACTA
>NW_006995507.1:0-777 GCF_000164805.1 Carlito syrichta
CCTTTTTATGAGCTCCTGGGTTTTGACCATCTTCCTGGTTCAGCCTCCCGAGTGCTGAGGAGACAGGCGTGAGATGCCCGGCCATCCCCAAACCCTCGAAGGTTTGAGAGTCATGCCATCATTTTTCCGAGGTGGCCCCTGGAGGAGCAAGCAGGTCCACCCTTGGGAATGAGGCAGACATAGTGGTGGGATCCCAGGGGACATATGCCCCTGTACAAGCTGCTTGCCCTGGGGAGGGCCCAATGGGCGATTCCAACCACACTTTCCTGGGTCCCGGGTAATCGGTAGGGAGTGGGCTTCAAGTTGGAGCCCTGACAGGGCTGTGGAGGACAGGCACAGGGACTCATGCCTGTCATCCTGGCACTCTGGGAGGGCAAGGCGAGAGGATGTCCTGAACCCCCGTGTTCGAGACCAGCCCGGGCACCTTGGCGAGAACTCATTTCTACAAGAAGCCAAAAAATGAGCTAAGTGTGGTGGCACATGCCTGTCGTTCTGGCCACATAGGAATTTATGGCAGGAAGATTGCCAGGGCACAGCCAGTGGAGGCCATGGTGGTCAAGTGAGGGACCCTTCACTCTGACCTGAGCGACAAAGCTGGACCCAGACTCAAAATAATAATATCAACCACCAGCACCACCACAACAACAGAACAGGTTCAGGGGCTCAGCCTGGCATCCCAGATCTTCAGAGGCCCAGGTGACTGCACGATCTGAACATGCAGGTTTGACATCAGCCTGGAACACGAAAGAGAGACCTTGTCTCAGCCCTCAAAAATAA
>NW_006995508.1:0-844 GCF_000164805.1 Carlito syrichta
TCAAAAAATCAGCCAGGCATGGTAGCTCATGCCTGTAATTCCAGCTACTCGGATGGCTGAGGTGGAAGGATCACCGGAGCCCAGCAGTTCGAGGCTGCGGTGTCCAGTAGCGGCCACTGCACTTCATTCTGGGTGACAGAGTGAGACTTCAACTCAAAAAAAACAACAATAACAAAATAAAAATAAAAAAAGTAGAGAGAGAAGAAAGAGAGAAGATTCACCTCCCCCAGGTGGAGGAGGGGGCCAAAGACAGGAAGCATGGCAACAGCCATAGCTCAAAGAGCACATGTCTACCCCAGAGTCTAGCAAGGCAGTGGTCACTGGTTGCTTGTGGTTGAGTCCTTTTGACCATTCCCCTAGATGGGGGAAGATCATTAAGGTGATTGGGTGGTGGTCTGCTTCCACATCATCACAAAGGTGCAGGCAAGCGCAGGTATTGACATCAGGTGATGGACAGCAGGCAGATGGGTGGGTTAGTCACATGATTACTGCCATGGTGGGATTTATTCTTGTCAGATAGGTCACAAAGGGCTGATTAGGTTAACCCTGGGGCGGGAGGATTCCTGCAAGAGACTTGTTAGACATTTGCAATTCACAAACTCAGACATTTGCAACTCACAAATTCCTGTGACTCTGGCCAGCCTTGTCTGCATGTGAAGGAGATTTGCCCAGGGAATGGAATAGGCTGCTATTTGTCCTGCAGTAGATTGTCTGAGTGGTTTCTTTTTTTTTTTTTTTGAGTTGGGGTCTCGCTCTGTCACTCTGTCACCCAGGCTGGAGTGCAGTGGCCGCTCCTGGCCACCGCAGCCTCCACCTGCTGGGCTCCGGCGATCCTTCCGCCTCA
>NW_006995509.1:0-722 GCF_000164805.1 Carlito syrichta
TCATCACAGAGAAGGGCCAGTCATAGGAACAGTCATCACAGAGGAGGGACAATCACTCAGGCACCCATTACAAATGAGGGGCAGTCAATGGGGTACCCATCTCAGAGGTTTAGTCACCAATCACACATCTCAGAGGAGGGCAAGCCACTGGGACAGCCATCACAGAGGAGGTGCAGTCCCTGGAGTATCCATTAAAGGGTAGTCATCTGGGTACTCAAGGTACTGGAGTCATTTGGATACTCAAGGACTACCTGGAGTATCCACTAAAGGTAGTCATTTGGGCACTCAACATAGAGGTGTGATAGTCATGAGGATGACCCTCATAGAGGACGGATAGTCAGTGATGCACCCAAGAGAGAAGGGCTAGTCACTGTGGCATACATTACAGAGGAGAACAATTCACTTAGGCATACTACATTATGGAGGAGAACTAGTCATTGGGACAATCTTCACAAAGGAGGGATAGTCATTGGAGTAACCTTTATGGTGGCAGGCCCATCAATATGGCACCAATCACATATGTGCCTCAGTCAATGTGGCACCCATAATGGAGAAGAACTAGCTACTGGGGCACCCAATATGAAGATGGATCTGTTATCGGGGCACCAATCACAAAAGGAGAGCCTGTCACTGCTGCACCTATCATAGAGAAGTACAAGTGACTGTGACACGCCTCACAGAGGAGAGCTAGTCACAAGGGCATCCATCATGGATAGAAACTA
>NW_006995510.1:0-1210 GCF_000164805.1 Carlito syrichta
CTGGTCTGGGAGACAGCATGGGATTTACACTCCAAATAATAATCACCATCACCACCCCTGCCACTCAGCGTGAGGAGTCACCTTCAGGGAAGGGAGATGAAAAGGCACTTTCCAGCCTGTTGTTCATGGGAGATTTCAACGGAGCCACTGGGCACGTCCATCCCAGCCTTTGGCTATGTGCCCCAGAAGGTACGCCTCCAACATCCACACTCATACCTCACAGCAAAGATGTGTGTGAGCTCACAGAACAGACGGCCCCCAGTTAGAGTGGCCATCGGGTGACAGAGCGATCAATGCAGTCCTGCATTGCCTACACCAACCCAGGTTCCAGTCACCCTGTCTGCCATATCTGCATGGAGGGAGGGCCCCTTCCTCTCATGATTTCTCCAATTCACCCCACTGACGTGGACCTTTCCTTGGGTGCCATGGATGCCCGTCATGATGCACATAGAGGGGTCTTTTTGTCACCAGAATCTCTGTCACGAGGCTGGGGTGTGGTGGCATGATCATGGCTCCTTGGACCTCAACATGTGTGATTCAGGCAGTCCTCCTGCCACGGCTCCAAAGCAATCGGGACTCTGGGGGCCACCACACCTGACTCGATTTTGGTGACCTCTCACCGAGATGAGGTCTGGCCATGTCACCTGGGCTGGATTCCATCCCTGGTCTCAGGAAGCCTCCCTCTTCAGCCTCCAAGGACATGGGGTTGAAGACTGTGAGCCATGGTGCATGACCGGGACTCACAAGTTCTGTCAGGGAGGCTACACAACAGAATGCCCCGAGATGGAGTCTACCACATCCCATGTAGCTGGGACCACCAGTGCCACTATGCATGACTCCATTGTTTGCATACCGGGGCACAACAGGGACTTGCTACATGGCCCAGGTAGTCTTAAACTCCTGACTGCATCAGTCCCCCTCCTCAGCCTCCCAAAGCCACATACTGATTGACTGACTATTCACCGTCTATTGGGTACTCTGAGCCCAAGGCTGGGGCTTTCTTTTCAAAGGATCTCTGTCTGTTCACGATGATCCCAACTCCATACCTAAATGAATGCTCTTCTGTTTTTTCCTTTTGTCCTTTTTTTCTTTGAGTCAGAGTCTCACACACTCACTCCTGGTCACCACAGCCCAACATGCCAGGCTCTGGTGAGCCTTTCCCCAGCCTTCCATGGAACTGGAACAGCATGTGTGTGCCAACATGCCCAGT
>NW_006995511.1:0-754 GCF_000164805.1 Carlito syrichta
AAAAATGACAGCGAATGTTAGACATTATGCTAAGTTAAATCAACTACATGTAAAAATATTAATTCCACTTATATAGGGTGGTAGTGGTTGGGGAAGAGAGTAATAAAGGCAATATAGTTTTATAGGTCCAAAGTTTTTATTTTGTAAGATAAAAAGCATTCTGTGAGTGTATGTTGATTATGATAGCACAACAATGCAATTCAGAATTGTTTACAACAATGAAAATTGTTGTAAATGCATAATACTATTGAAAGGTACACTCAAAAATAGTTAAGATGATAAATATTTTAATGTTAGGAGTATTTTATCAGAATGCCTTTTAAAACTCTAAGAAGAAACATGGGTAAGCCAGCATTACCTTGGATTTAGCAAAGGATTCTTAGATATGATGCAAAAGCACAAGCCACAAAAGAAGCAAGTACATAAATTGAATTTCCTCAAAATTAAAAACTTTTTCACTTCAAAAGACATCAAGCAGAAAGTAAAGTGAAAAGACCCCACAAAATGAGATGAAATTGTGTATATTATTTATCATATAAGAAACTAATATTCAGAATATATAAATAACTTACAACACATAATAAAAAGAAAACACTTTATCTAAAAATGGGCAGAGGATCTGAACAGACATTTCTCTCAGGAAGATATGCAAATAGGCAATAAGTAAATGAAAAAAATTCCATATCAGATCATCAGGGAAATGCAAATCAAAACCACAATGGGATCTACATCACACCTACTATCATGGCTAGAA
>NW_006995512.1:0-686 GCF_000164805.1 Carlito syrichta
CCCTCCATTTTATTTATTCACAGTCTTTTGAAAGCGACCAGGTGTTTTTCAGTAATTGGCAAGTGTAGTGCTATGTCTGTTCTGAGGTCTATTGTGGGGTTTTAGAAGTACAGACTAGGTGATAGAGTTTAGTTATAAAATCATAATATCATTAGCCTTATTACTATGTTTGGCTTCTCTTTCTCTTCTTTAGTTTAGGTACAAGATCACTGGTCATCAAGATTAACCAAATCATGAGTTTGAGAAGTTGCACAATTTGGCACTTTTTGTTATTAGTGCTAATTCTCTATCTAACCTGTCTATGAAATTGTAATTGAGGAGAGTATCATTTTGATAGTTAGTTTTGATAACCCTCTTCAGATAACCTTAAATATTGTTTAATATTTTTTCAAATATGTCAGAATATGTCATTGCTAACACAACTGGATTTTGTTGACATTCTTTGTGTTTTATTCTAGCCTAATGCTTTCTAGAAAACGAAGGGAATGACTTGGTGCAAAAACTTGGTACCCTCATGGAAACGTTTGTGATATTCTGGAAATTTATACAATTTATCCAAGGGATTTTTTTCAACTTGCTTTAACTATACAATCATGAGAAATATTTTTTCTGATAAGACATGTGAACTAGTTGGCACAAATTAAAAAACAATAGTCCCCTTTCATTTGTAATTCTCTATAAAAGGA
>NW_006995513.1:0-886 GCF_000164805.1 Carlito syrichta
CCTCTCTTCCCTCCAGCCCAAATGAGCCAGTTGTGGTGATGGGACCCTGTCGTTTCAAACCTGGGAAGGCCTGGGGCTGCATTGACTGGGAGCGAACCACTGTCTTTCAGTTTGGGTGATGGAGTAAGACTCCAATCCCCAGAAAGAAAGAAAGGAATAGGATCCTTTTTTGTATGGAGTTAGGATCATTGTGAACAGACAGAGATCATTGAGGAAGGAGACTGCAGCCTTGGTCCTAGAGTTCCCAAAAGACGGTGGATCAGCAGACATTCAGGCTGTGGTTTGAGAGGCCAAGGCAGGGGCCCTCTGGAGCCCAGAAGTATGAGGCCAGCCTGGGCTACATAATGAGACCTCGTCTCACCCTGGAATGCAAACACGAGTTGTGTATCTTGTCAAACACGGTCCCAGCTACATGGGAGCTGATGTTTTCCATCCCAGGGTATGCCTTTGTGTGACCCCTGCCAACAGCACGTGTGAGTCCAGGCCGGGCACTGTGACTCTTGGCCTTGTGCCCCACGCCCTTGGAGGCCAAGTTGGGAGGCTTCCGGAACCCCAAGTTGGGAGACCAGCCAGCCAACGTGACAAGAACTCATCTTGGTGAGAGGTCCCCAAAATTGAGTCAGACGTGGTGGTCCCCAGATTCCCAGCTGCTCAGGGGCCAAGGCAGAGGGACCACATGAGCTCTTCAGGTCGAGGCCCTGGGAGCCACGATGGTGCTGCTGCACCCCAGCCTGGCCGATGGAGACTCCTGCCACAAAAATGATGCCTCCTACTTGCGTCAATATTGGTGTCCACAGCTCCCCATGGAAAGGTCCTCATGGGCGGGGGACGATGGAGTGATGGGGAGAGGAAGGGGCCCTCTCCATGCCTGAAGGGGGCAGAACCG
>NW_006995514.1:0-738 GCF_000164805.1 Carlito syrichta
CGTCAGCAAACTAATCAGCTCACTCACCAGCCAAAAGTTCAACTAACTTTTTGGCTCACTCACAGGCCAAAAGGACAGCTAATTAGTCGGCTTGCTTGCAAACCAACTAGTTAATTCAGCTCACCAATGGCTTTCATGCTGGCCAACTAGTAAAGGCAGCTCACACATCAGCTCACTCGCTGGTCAATTAGTTATGTCTGCTCACCTGTCGTCTCACTTGCTGGCTGACTAGTTAAGTATTCTTGCCAGTCAGCTCACTCGCCAGCCAACTAGTGTCAGTTGACCAGTCAGCTCACTCAACGGCTGACTAGTTAAGTCACCTGATAAGTCGGCTCAATCACCAGCTGACTAGTTAAGTCAGCTGACTAGTTGGCTTACTCTTCTGTTGAATAGTTAAGTCAGCTCACCTATAAGCTGACATGCTGGCCGACTAGTTAATACAGCTAACCAGTCCGCCAACTAGCTGGCCAATTATTAAAGTGAGCTAACCTGTCGGCTGACTAATCGATCAACTTTTCAGGCCGACAAGTTAGCTCAGCTAACTAGTCTGATGACAATTAATGTCAGCTAACTAGTCTGCCAAAATAGTCGGCCTACTAGTTAGGAGAGCAAACCAGGAGGCAACTAGTTAAACTTGCTAACTAGTGGGCCAACTCGTCAGTCAACTACTTAACCCAGCTAACTAGTCAACTGACATGTCGGCCGACTCATTAGCCAGCCAACAAGTAGTCCGAGTGG
>NW_006995515.1:0-510 GCF_000164805.1 Carlito syrichta
CCTAGGGGTCTTGGGGTCAATGGCCCTTCCTGATCCCTAAAGCTCAGTGGGCCTCCGAGACAGGTTCCCAAAAGTCCTCCTTCATAATGGGTTTCCCAGTGACTGGCCCTAATTTTTATGAGTATCACCATGACTTGGCCTCTTCCATAATGGGTTTCTTAGTGACTTGGCCTCCATCCTCTGTGATTGCTGCCTAGTGTCTAATCTTTTTTTTTTTCATTAATCAGTATTTTTTATTATGGTTTTGTGGGGAACAGTTAAGGGTTATATGTACAATGACATTTCATTCAGGCACCCTGTTGATAAGAGGTGTTTTCCCATCCCCCAACAGATATTTGCTACTGTTAATCCCATCCCCCTCCCCCCCATAGTTTCCCAGTACCGTCAGTCATTTTCTTATAGTATTGCATTGGATGTTCATGGTCCATTATATGAGTGAGAACATGTGATATTCGGATCTTTGTTTTTTGTGAGAGGTCACTCAGTATTATAGACTCTAGTTTCCATCCA
>NW_006995516.1:0-717 GCF_000164805.1 Carlito syrichta
CTGACTTAAGGAGCTGACTTAACTAGCTATCTAGGAGACATATCTAGCTGACTTAACGAGCTAGCTAGCTAACTAACCAGATGACTTAAGCAGCTGAAATAACTAGCAAGTCAGTTGGCTACACATTTGACGTTACTAGCTTTTTAACTAGCTAGCCAGCTTGCTAGACAACTGATTTAAGGAGCTGACATAACTAGCTAGCCAGCTGGTTAGCCAGCTGAATAAACTAGCTGACTTAACTAGCTGGCCAACTGGCTTGTCAGCTGACTTAATTGCCTAGCTAACTAGCTAGCCAGTAGCCAGCCAGCAGACTTAACTAGCTGACCTAACAAAGTAGCCATCCTGCTAGTCAACAGACTTAACTATTTAGCTACCTAGGTGGACAACTGGAAAGCCAGCTGACTTAACTAGCTGACATAAATATATTGCCTGATGGCTAGCCAACTTCTTAACTAGCTACCTACCTACATTGCCCACTGGCTTGCCAACTGACTTAACTACCTAACTACCTTGCTAACCTGATTGCCAGCAAGCTAACTTAACTACATGACTTAACAAGCTAGCCAACTGGCTAGCAAGCTGATTTAACTAGTTGGCTACCCTGCTAGGCAGCTGGCTAGCCAGGTAACTTAAATTAACTGACTTAACTAGCTCACCAGTTGACTTACCTAGCTGACTTAACTAGCTACCTAGCTGGCTAGCCCCCTGAATTTACTA
>NW_006995517.1:0-689 GCF_000164805.1 Carlito syrichta
TACGAGGCCCAGGTGAGTGACTGCCTGAGACTGCAGGTTTGACACCAGCCTGGGACATGGGTGAGACTTCATATCATCCATCATAAATAAATTCAAAAATTAACCAGGTGTGGTGGCACAGGCCTGTGGTTCCAGCCAAGGTGAGAACCAAGACAGGAGGATCACCTGAGCCCAGCAGGTGAAGTCCACAGTGGCCATGAGTGTGCCCCTGCACTCCGGCCTTGCAGAGCAGGATTCTGACTCCAAATAATAATAATCACCACCACCACCACCACCCCTGCCATGCAGCATGAGGTGGCACCCTTAGGGTTGGGAGAGGAAAATGCACTTGCTAGCCTGTCATTTGCAGGAGTTTTCAAAGATGGCCACTGGACATGTCCATCCTGCACTTTTGGCCATGCACCCCAGAAGGCCTTCCTCCACCCTCCACATTCATTCCCCACAGGAAAGATGTGAGCTCAAAGAACAGATGGGCCTAGTTAAGGTGGTCATTGGGCACAAAGTGATCAAGGTGCCTCAGCAAGGCCGTGGCCAGCCCAGGTTCCCATCACCCTGTCTTCCACCTTCGAGTGTGGGGAGAGTCCCTTCCTCTCCCGATCAATCCATCTACTCCACCAACACAGACCTTTCCCTGGGGAGCTGGGGACGCCCATATTGATGCAGGTGGGAGGCCTCATTTTTTGTCACCA
>NW_006995518.1:0-472 GCF_000164805.1 Carlito syrichta
CTAGCTGACCTAAATAGCTGACCTGCTTGCTGGTCAGCTGAATTAAATTGCTTGCTAGATAGTTAGCCTGTTGGCTAGCCAGCTGACTATACTAGGTGACATAACTAGCTTTCCAGCTCTCGAGACAGCTGAGTTAATTAGCAAGCTACCTGACTAACCATCTGGACAGCCAACTGACTTAACTAGGTGACTTAACTAGCTAGCCAGAGGTCTAGACTGCTGACATAACTATCTAGCTGCATAGCTAGCCAGCTGTCTAGCAGCAGACTTAACTAGGTGACTTAACTAGCTATGAAGCTGGCTAGCAGGCTGACTTAACTGCCTAAGTACCTAGCTAGACAGCTGGATAGCCAGCTGTCTTCACTAGCTAGCTACCCACCAAACCAGATGTCTATTGAGCTGACTTACTAAGCTACTTAACTACCTAACTGGCTAGCCAGCTGACTTAACTATTTAGCTACCCAGCTAGGCA
>NW_006995519.1:0-388 GCF_000164805.1 Carlito syrichta
CAGCCTCCCAAAGGCGCGGGATGACAGGCTGAACCACTGAGACTCTTTTCAACAACCAGTTCTCCTGGGAACTAAGAATAAGAGCCCACTCCCAGCAAGACTGCCAGGCCATTCATGAGGGACCTGCCCCCATGGCCAAAACAGCTCTGGCTAGACCCTACCTCCAACACTGGGAATCAAATTTCAGCATCAGATTTGGAGGGCTGGGTAGCCAGGCCATAGCAACCGCTTTGCAAAACAATCTTGCCTGTTTTGTTGTTGTTGTTGTTGTTTCTGTCAGCGTCTCACTCTGTCACCCAGGCTAGAGTGGTGCAGAGACATGATCAGGACTCACCCCAGCCTCTACCTCCTAGGCCAGGGTGATCCTTCCACCTCAGCCTCCCGAGTA
>NW_006995520.1:0-793 GCF_000164805.1 Carlito syrichta
AATGTTACTAGTATCATGTGAAAATGTTGTATAAATAAAGTAACATATTCAATAGAGTGAAACCGGTATTTCAAGGAGTAGGAGAGATCTCTATTGTACCTTTAATAAATAGTCAAATGAGTATTTTCAAAAATTGTTATTAAATGTCAGTAAATCTTTCCCTAATCTATTTGGTCTGATTAATTCTACCCAAATGTTGAGCTGTTGTAATTAATGCAAGAAGTGGTATAGTATTTTCAATGTGTTGATTAGCAGTTATATGCTAAAAATACCACCAACCAAATAATATGCCTACAAGGGACATATGTCCTACACTTCTGTGATTCTTTTTGATGCATGCACTGGGCATCAAGAGAGAAGTTTTGTAGCACTCAAACCTGTTTTGTATCCTGGTCCTACTAATTTCTGAGTAAGAAGAAAGAAACTTCATTATCCTCTCTACCTAGCCACTCTTCTCCTTGAAAATATGGAGTTTTAATTGAATGCATACTATGACCATCTGGTGAAATGAGACATGCAAAATTGATTTCTGATAGTTGGAATATATATGTAATGTTCACATTTTTCTGTTGTAATAAATATTAATTGTCATTTGAAGAGCATCTGGCAAGATTCTGGTGTGGCCGATGAAGGAAAGCAGTACTGACTGCGATGTATCAGGTCCTTGTGAAGGCCTGCCACCTGTGAACTCCTAGAATCTTCCTGGTCATCTACACTTATTCACATGCTACCTATCCCTAATAATACTGAACATCCTGCTTCCCACTCTAAGTGCAGGGTCACAGCCCAGTGG
>NW_006995520.1:1441-2820 GCF_000164805.1 Carlito syrichta
GTGAGATTATCCAAACATGTGTTTCCCAAAAAGACTATTACTTCTCTTCCCCCATCCCCCAGCCCACCACCAGCCATACTGGTGTGAGGACCGGGGACCTTCGGTCCCATGCAGGGCCAGATATTGCGGCACCCTGCTGCTGCTGTTCCACTGCGTGCATGGGAGTCTTGGGTCCTGGCCCCCTCCCAGGTCCCCCCTGGCTACATTGTCTCCAGCCCGGCACCCAGCACCAAGCCGCTGGTCACACAGGGAGGCTATGGGTGCCCCCCCCATAGACACTGGTCCCATTCCTGGCTGAAGTACCCTGTAGGGGCCCCGGGCCACTCTCGCCACTCACCGCCTGCCCTTTGGATCTTTGGAGCTCTGGAACTCTGGGCCCACCCTGGCTGAGGCACTAAGCATGAGATCCCAAGCTGGGGGACCCAGACAAGTGGAGAAAAACAGATCTGCATAAACTGCCTCGCCATTCTCCAGGCAGAGACTTCCATTGCCCCACCCACCTATCAACAACTTTACCTCAGTTCCTAAGGTCAGATATTGTGGCCCCCTGCTGCTGCTATTCCACTGCATGCATGAGAGTCTCATGTCCCAGCCCCCTCCCAGCTCCCCCCCCAGCTACATCGTTTCCAGCCCGACACCTGGCACCAAGCTGCCGGTCACTCAGAGAGGCTCTGGGTGCCCGTCCCTCAGAGACACTGGTCCCATTCCTGGCTGAAGTACCCTGTGGGGGGCCCAGGGCCACTCTTGCCGCTCACCGCCTGCCCTTTGGAGCTTTGGAGCTCTGGAACTCCGGGCCCACCCTGGCTGAGGCACTCAGCATGAGACCCCCCCAAGCTGGGGGACCCAGACAAGCGGAGAAAAACAGATCTGCATAAACTGCCTTGCCATTCTCCAGGCAGACACTTCCATTGCCCCGCCCACCTATCAACAAACTTTACCTCAGTTCCTAAGGCAGCAGCGCGAAACAGGAGACAAAGCCCCACCCCTACGCTGCAACGAGAAACAAACAGGAGAGGCCGGAATTGGAGATCAGAGAAGTGACTTTAGTCTGATTGCTTATTTTGACTTATGATTTTGTCATTGTAACTGTTGGTTTTGATCACGTTTGTTGTTAGCCTTCTGACTAACACTGTTTCTTGATTTTATTGGCCTGTTTCTGTGTAGCTATCAGTACTCTTTAGGGAATCCTTCTTACATGTCTTTCTTCACTTCTTCCTGGCCTTGTGTCTCTTTCTCACCTGATAGTTGGTATGTATATCTGTTTTTCCTCTCGCTCTTCTCTCTTTCTAACTGCCTATTGACCCCCCCTTCCTCCATTATTTTCCTCTTTTATACCTCCCTTTTTAATCTAGGGTCCACGACTACATACTGCTGAAAGG
>NW_006995520.1:3959-4586 GCF_000164805.1 Carlito syrichta
AAAAAAGAACAACGTTCTTCACAAGAGTACAGGGAAAAGAGTAAAATATACATGAACCAACCCCAAAAACAAAGAAAGACAAAAAAAAAAAGAAAAAACACACAAAAATACCAAGTGGAAGAACAACAACTATATAAGAACTCTATGAAAGGGATGAACTCTCACATTTCAATAATTAGCCTGAATGTGAATGGACTAAATGCACCACTGAAAAGACATAGAATGGATAAAATATCACCAGGCAACAATATACTGCCATCAAGAGACCCATCTCACTAGAAAGGACATACACAGACTGAAAGTAAGAGGATGCAAAACAAATTTTCAGGCGAATGGAGCACAAAAGAAAGGAGGAGTCACTATCCAAATTTCAGACAAAATACCATTTAAGCTATCAAAAATTAAAAAAGATACAGAGGGCCACTACATAATGATAAAAGGTTCACTCCATCAACAAGAAATATCCATCCTAAACATATATGCACCCAACATAGTTGCGTCAACTTTCATGAAGCAACTTCTAGGAAAACTAAAGAAAGATATTGACTGTAACACCATCACAACTGGGTACTTTAATACCCCACTCACAACCCTAGACAGACCATCAGGACAAAAAATCAGCAAGGG
>NW_006995521.1:0-700 GCF_000164805.1 Carlito syrichta
CACAACAACAACAACAACAACAACAACAACAACAACAAGACAACTAGTTTTGAGAATCCATAACCATAATTGGCTCTTACACAGATGTGCTGTGTGAGATGATCTAAAAACTCCAAGTAGAGAATATAGTTTAAGGGACCCCTGGTAGGTAGTGCTGCTAGGTATTGGCAAATGCAAACTCTTTGAAGGACCACATGTTCAACTCAGGCCTCAAAGTATTTCTCCAGTGAAGTTCCAGAAAATATCAATACAAAGTTAAAAAGAAAAAATCATAAAACCTGCAAGCAAACTAGTGATAGCTAGTAGAAAGCTAATAGAAAGAATAAATAGCAGAACCAGAAAGCAAAGACTTCAGAAATTAGAAATATAAGACTATGAAAGAATATGAAATAAGTATGTTGAATATACTTACATAAGTAAAAGAAGGGACTGGAAATAAGAATAAAGAGCAAGAGACTATAAAAATGCCAAGAAGATTTAAAGATATTTGAATAAAACCTTATAGTCTTAAGGTTTATATAAGGAATGAAAAAAGGCTGAAAATTAGTGAGATAAGCATCCAGCTTAAATAGGAAAAGAAAACAGACTAAACCCAAAGAGAGTAGAAGGAAGGAAATATTTAAAAATAAAAGTGGAAATTAATGAAATAGAAAATAGAAAATGTAGCCAGGGCGTGGTAGTGCACACCTGTAATCCTAGC
>NW_006995522.1:0-330 GCF_000164805.1 Carlito syrichta
ACTCAGTGGCTGACCTCCCCGCGTTATGGTTAACACAGTCACTGACTTTTCTCTGTGATCAGTGCCCTAGTGACTGTTTTCTCTATATTCCTGTCCCAGGGGCTAGCCTTCCTCTGCATAGATGCCCTAGTGATTGTGCCTCCTCTATGATTGGTGCCTGATGAGTGGCCTTCCTCAATAATGGTTTCCAAGTGAATAGCTTGCCTCTGTGATGGGAACACTATTTACGTGGCCTTCTCCTTAATGGATTCCCCTTTGACTGGCCCACCTGTGTGATGGGTGCCCAATGACTTCTTCTTCATAATGTGTGTTCCCTTAATTGGGAGTCTC
>NW_006995523.1:0-693 GCF_000164805.1 Carlito syrichta
CAATGACCATAGCTGTTTTTTTTTTTTTTTTGAGTTGGAGTCTCACTCTGTCACCCAGACTGGAGTGTAGTGGCTGCTACTGGCCACCGCAGCCTCAACCTGCTGGGCTCCGGTGATCCTTCTGCCTCAGCCTTCCAAGTAGCCAGAATTACAGGCATGCACTACCACACCCGACTGATTTTTTGATTTATTATAGAGATGATGTCTCGCTGCCCAGGTGGGTCTCAAACCTGTGGGCTCAGGCAATATACTCAACTCAGCCTCCCAAAGGTGCGGTATTACAGCCTGAGACATTGAACCCTGCTACCATAACTTTAAAAGGTGAGTTTAAACAACCCAAAATATCAAGGGAGGGTTCTGACTTTTTAGATAAAATAAAACATATTGGAAGATAAATAGAACAACCTGAAAAAGAAATATTATGATTAATAACAGTTTTGACTTGTGATGAAAAAGAGTGAGGCTTCTCAGTAAAGAGGAATGATTAGAAAAAGTAATAATCTCATCATCTCATGTAATAGGCTGGAGCACTGGAGGGCTTGTGATATAAACCTAATAAGATTTTTTCTGAACAAATACAACTCCTTTTTGGCATGCTATAATAGCCAGCATAGCAAGAAAAACATTAGAAGGAGTGAGAGAAGCGTTTTGAGAGTGAACCAGATCCTCATCATCATGGGTGAGTGCCTTGAT
>NW_006995524.1:0-711 GCF_000164805.1 Carlito syrichta
GTTCGCTTTAATACTTTTTATTCTTTTACTTCCACTACACCCAGAAGCTCAAAGAGCTGGTCTGCAACATCGCCATCTGGTGGCTCCAAAGCTACATGGATGAGGAAAATAAAGTCCTGATGTTTTTCTATTTTTTTCCCCAGGTCTTTTTTCTGTTATTTTCAGTTGATTTAAGATGAATTTACAAAAGATTTGTGCATCATTTTAGGCCTCTGCCCAAGAAATTTCTTTCTTCCTGGTTGCACATGCCCAGAGGTGTCTGAGGTCAAGAAGAAAGAAAGCAGAGAGATTTGGAAAGCAACAAGGTTGATGATAAGAAACTCTTAGAATTATACACAGAAAATGGTGCCACCGAGATGCATCTGATCTGAATGTAGCTGTATCAAGTTTTCTTCTCTGCTTGGGTAATTTTGGGAGATTTTAGTCTTTTTAGCACAGAAAACATATTTGGACTGGAAGATATTTTTGCATTTATGGTTCTGGGTTTTGGGGTCATTGATAGAGAATGACCAAATTCCCGTTTCTCCATCCCCTCTCTCAACCTCTGATCCAAACTTAGCCCCCAAGAGTGCTTTATTATTTCATGGGTTATAATTTTTCCCCTAAGCAAATCTGGAGAGTTTTTCTGGTCTCTGAAATTTTTAGTATTCTAGTTGAAAATGCCAAAATGAACACTAGCTGCTTCAGTAATCCTGATGGGAACATAAGTTT
>NW_006995525.1:0-765 GCF_000164805.1 Carlito syrichta
ACCTAGAGTTAGCATGGTTTTGTCAGTTATAGTTTTAAGTTACTATTAATCTCATTCATGTGTGTCTGATTACCATCTGATGATGCAGTGGTATAAATGCTTGAAAGTTATCTGTTTCTTTTTAAAAGAGTTATTTTGTAAATAAAAATCATATCAATACATACATATTAACAAATAGAAGAATAGCGTATATACGGGTCAATAAAATACAGAAATAAAATAAGGATAAAAAGTATAACAATATCTCAAATTTTATGAAGTTATTTTTTGTTGTACTCATAAAGTGCATTTTTCTAGAGACAGTAAAACGAATAATAACTATTGAGCTTTGAATATTACCAAGTACAGTTGTAAGTTATTAATGTAAATTATCTTGTTTAATTCACATTAAAAACATCATTGTGGTCTACTAGGGTCCTATTACTCAAGATGAAAGAACTGAGGCACAAGGAAGTCATCTAACTTGGCCAATGTCACACAAAATGTGTGGAAACTGACATCTGAATCAATGCAGTTTGTGTTCAGAGCAAACAAAGCTCATCACGACTATGATATATTGCCTAGCATTTGTTTAAAATTACTATCAGAACACTGGCAAATTTAAAAAAAAAATCAATACAAAAAAATTATTGTGATGATGACTGTATCTAATTTGAATTTCTATTTATTTGGCATTTAGTCTATTCACAACAACATGTATTATCAGGAGAATGTTTGTAAATAGCAGACTAAAACTCTGTTTTTCAAAGTCATTAAAAAACAAAA
>NW_006995526.1:0-619 GCF_000164805.1 Carlito syrichta
CCTCTGTCCCACCCCCACCATGTGATGACACAGCAAGAAGGCAGCCATCTGCAAGCCAGGAAGACAGACCTCACCAACCATGCTATGACCCTGACTTCTTGGTCCTAACCTCTAGAACTGTGAGAAAATAAATGGTTGCTTAAATCCTCCAGTATATGATATTTCATCATAGAAGCCCAAGTTGCCTAATACAATGACTCTAAAAAATGAAGCTAGTTTTTTTTTAAATTCATAGAGCACCAAAAGCAGGAAGATCCATTTTATTTTTTGCTTAAAATTAAGAAAAGCAAATATGATTTTTCAAGAGTGAGAGAAAGAAAGAGAAGAAATGAAGAAGAAAGAATATAAAAGCAAAAAACAAACTCTGTGAAATAATTTCCATGGAGGCAGAGGCTGAATGCCAACCTTCAATTCAAATGGATTTTTAGAGTCAACTTACACACTCCTAAAATATTTGCATGTAACTGAAACATTTTCATAAATGCCTGAATGAATGGCATGTCTATAATAAAGCATCTTTTCTGGGCTCGATTACACCATCGTACCAGCTACAGTCCTAATTATCAGGTTTTCTTGGGACAACTGGATGAGTGCACTTTTGCTAAAATATATTTAATTT
>NW_006995527.1:0-806 GCF_000164805.1 Carlito syrichta
TGTTATCCCGTAGCAAGGCACCCTGAGGTTTTTCGGATTGGGGACTAGTGTATCACGGATTCCTTATTCTTCCTTAGCGAGGGCCCATGTAGTGTCCTGTATATGAGGACTCCCTTTCCCCAGAATCCTGTTTTGAAACACAGATTCTTGTTTAGTACTTAGCAAGCTGTCATGTAGATACTCTGACGGAGGAACCGTGTAAAACTGCTTTCTTATTTCTCCTTACCAAGAGATCATTTAGATTCAGTATATGAGGACTGCTATTACCTTTGTTGCAGCTTCTAAACACTGATGCTTGTTTAGACCACAGCAGAAGGCTTGTTGATTTTTAGGACTGAGGACTCGAATAACCCTGATTCATTTTCTTCCTTCGCAAGGGGCCGAGTATTTTCCTGTATATTAGGACTCTCATTACATAGATCCTGCTTTGAAACTCTGATTTTTTTAAGCCCATCCAAGATGCCCTGTAGATTTTTGGGATTGAGGACTCGTGTAACCAAGATTCCTTATTCTTTCTTAGCAAAAGGTCATGTAGTTGCCTGTATATAAGGACTCCATTTCCACAGATTCATGCTCGAAAACACACTGTTTCGTGTTTAGCCCATAGCAAGATGATCTGAAGTTTTTTTGGGATTGAGGACACGAGTAACGCAGAATCCTTATACTTACTTAGCAATAGGCAATGAAGTTTCCTGTATGTGAGGACTCCCATTACCCAGATTCCGACTTCAAAACCTGATTTGTGTTTACCTCTTAGGAAGAAGGCCTGTAGATTTTGGGATTGAGAACTCATGTAACCAAGATTC
>NW_006995528.1:0-1009 GCF_000164805.1 Carlito syrichta
TAGGCATCTTGTTTCTTTTTTTGTGTATTCTCACTCTTGTCGCCAAGGCTAGAGTGCAGTGAGGTGCTCATGGGCATCGCAGACTCCAACTGGTGGACTCAGGCTATGCCCCCGACTCACCCTTGCTTGCAGCTGGAAGGTATTTGAGATGCACGCCACCGTGTCGGGCTCACAGGTTAACTGACAAATCATTCCAAGTTGTGCCTGAAAATGATAAGACCCACGACTAGTTATCACCTGGAGAACTGGCCATATACATGACCTGGCTCTATCCTCTTCCTGATGCCTTTACTCCTGGCTTGGCCTCCTTCTCTCCCAGCTAGGTTCTAGTAGTCTGAATTCAGATTTCCATCTAAGACTGAAATGTCTTTTGGCTAAAGCCAAGTAGCTCATAAGCTGATTCTAAAGCATCAGAAAACAGTCTTCTTTATCCTCCTATAGCATACTCATAACTGGGACCTGTGATTGGTCAAGTTTTTCTTCCACAGCCACTGGATGCTAGAGCCCAGCATCTTAACTTTAGAAGCAAAGGAATAATGGGCAATCTACTCTTTGTTTGTGTCCCTGTCCTCTCTTCTACTCCCCTGAATGGCTGCAGACTTGATTTTGTGAGAATATACCTTGTCATGTGTTCCCTTTTCTTCAATTCACTACTATCTTTTCTCTTTTGAACCAAAATTGAGCTGGGTGCTTTTAGGCAACACAGTCCCACTGACTGGTTCAGTTCCTCTGAATAACAACATGAGGAAGCTTTCCACAGGAGCAAGGAGGATTTGTTAACACAAGGACGGTTGGTGATGCGCTCCCGGTGCCAACACCAAGAGAAAAGGCAAGGAATGAAATCGCCATTAACAGCAAGGGATCCTGATGAAAGAGATGCTGAAATGGTAACCCTTAACTCGATCCACATCCTCCTAGCCAAGTCATGGCCCACTGCATAGGACAGTGGGTATGTGACTTCTACCTTTGAGCCTCTCTCTTCCACACCGAAAGGCACATTTCATAAACT
>NW_006995528.1:4060-4833 GCF_000164805.1 Carlito syrichta
TAGAGTCAGAGTCTAACTCTGTCGCACAGAGTAGACGGTCACAGACACTGCGGCCTCCAACTCCTGGGCTCGGGCGACTCTTCCAGCTCAGCCTTCCAAGTGTCTGGAACTTTGTTGAGCTGAGGGAGAAACAAACTGAAGGTGGATCACAGGGAGGAGAGTTTGATGGCACCTTTTTTTCCAAGTTGATGGGCGGGTGTCAGGCAGGCCTGTTAGCGTCCTCTTGAGCCACAGCGCCATCGTGAGGAAATAGTTTCATCGATGAGTCGGACAGACCTTTGCCTGTCCTAGCCTTTGAGGAAGCAAGGGTTGAACAGAACTGGCAGGACCCAGAGCAAGATGCAGAAATCTGGGGAATTTCTGAGGACTGAGGGATCGAGACCGAGTCAGCAGCTTCCAAGAGGTCTCCGCACAGACAGGAGGGGGAAAGGGTTTCAGTTGACTCAGAGTTTGAGTAGTTCTAGAGCATACCATTTGCAGTCAAGATCAGGCCTTGTGGTATTTACCATAGAAACAGGGTACGAGGAGTTGTAGGCATCTTGTTTCTTCTTTTGTGTGAATTCTCACTCTTGTCGCCCAGGCTAGAGTGCAGTGAGGTGCTCATGGGCATCGCAGACTCCAACTGGTGGACTCAGGCTATGCCCCCGACTCACCCTTCCTTGTAGCTGGAAGGTATTTGAGATGCACGCCACCGTGTCGGGCTCACAGGTTAACTGACAAATCATTCCAAGTTGTGCCTGAAAATGATAAGACCCACGACTAGTTATCACCTG
>NW_006995529.1:0-579 GCF_000164805.1 Carlito syrichta
CCTGACTAGAATTGGGTGGTATCTCAGTGTGGTTTTGATTTGCATTTCTTTGATGATTAGTGAGGTTGAACACTTTTTCATGTATCTGTTGGCTACTCATATGTCTTCTTTTGGGAAATATCTATTCCTATCTTCTATCCACCTTTTAATAGGGCTGTTTTTTCCTTTTGGGAAATGTCTTTTCCTATCTTCTATCCACTTTTGAATAGGGCTGTTTTTTCCTTTCAGCATATTTGAGTTCTTTGTAGATTTTGGATGTGAGTCCTTTGTCAGATATACAGTTGGCAAATATTCTTTCCCATTCTATAGACTGTCTCTCCACTCTTTTGGTGATTTCTTTTGCTTTGCAGAAGCTTTTCAGTGTGATGAGATACCCCTTGTCTATCAACTCTTGTGGTATGGGCTTTTGGGGTTTTGATCAGGAATTGGTTACCTATTCCAATTTCTGTAAAGGTGTCGCCTACATATTCTAAGATTTTTAAAGTTTGGGATTTTACATTTAGTCTTTGATCCATTTAGAGTTGATTTTTGTGTCTGGTGATAGGTAGGGGTCCTGTTTCCTTCTTCTGCATGTGATCT
>NW_006995530.1:0-725 GCF_000164805.1 Carlito syrichta
GGAGATGAAAGTCTTGCTATGTGGCCCAGGCTGGTATCAAACTAACGGGATCCGGTGGTCCCCCACCTCGGCCTCCCAAAGCCACAACCTGAATGTCTGCCGATATGCCATGTTTCAGGAAATGTAGGCCCAAACCTGGGGCCTCCTTCCCAAATGATCTTTGACTTCACAATGATCCCAACTCCATAGACAAATGGATGATCATCTTTTTTTTCCATTTTTTCTTTTTTTCTTTGAGTAGGAGTCTCACTACATCACCCATGCTTGAGGGTGGTGGCTCTTTCCCGGCCCACACAGCCTCGGTCTGCAGGGTTATGGCAAGCTTTCCCTGACCTTTTGAGAATCCAGAATGACAGACGCATGCCAGCATGCCCTACTTGATGGAAGGTAGAGACAAGGAATAGCCTAGTTTCCTGAGTGTTTCTTGGCCTGTGGGCACAGGATGGCTGCTGGCCTCGGCCTCCAAAAGTGCTAAGATTATGAGGCTGTGCTCCGAGCCTGGACTCATTCCTTTGTCAAAACTCACTAGATGGCCTGGCATGGCAGTCCATGCCTGGAATCCCAGCATTCTGGGAGGCTGAGGTGGGAGGATGACTGGAGGCCAGGAGCCCAAGGGCAGCCCAGGCCACACAGGGAAACCCCATCTCCGCATCAACCCAAACAGGTATCTGGGTTCTAGGTGCTCGTTGTCCTTGCACTCCACAGGCTGAGCCAGGAGGTTCTTC
>NW_006995531.1:0-544 GCF_000164805.1 Carlito syrichta
ACCTCGATTCTACCTGCCATCCCAAATGGGCCAGATGTGGTGGTGAGTATCTGTTTTTACTGCTCCTTGGAAGGCCAGGTAAAGGCTTGTTGGAGCCCAGCAGTCTGAGGCTGTGGTGACTGGGAGTAAGCCACTGCCCTCCAGCCTGGGTGACAGAGTTAGATTCCAACTCAAAAAAATAAAGGAAAAAGGGAAAAAAAAGAAGAGCATCCATTTGTATATGGAATTGTGATCTTCGTGATCAGACAGAACATTTGAGAGGAGGCCCCAGCCTTGGGACTAGAGTACCTGAAAGATGGTGGATCAGCAGACAATCAAGCTGTGGCTTTGAGATGCTGAGGCGGGGGAACACTGGAGCCCAGGAGTTCGAGACCAACCTCGGCCAAGTAGCGAGACCTTTTCACTCCCTGGAATGCAAACACTGGAATTGCATGTGGTGGCACCCACAGTCCTGGCTATATGAGATGTGCTGGCCTCCATCACAGGGCATTCTTTGGTATTGCCCCCACCAACAGAACGTGTGAGTCCAGGCCGGGCACTGTGA
>NW_006995532.1:0-633 GCF_000164805.1 Carlito syrichta
AACATGGGATGCTGCACAAGACCTTCTGGTTTATTTTTGATGAAGGATCAAGGCTGTGCTGTGGGGCTTAGCCTCATCATTCTAGCACTCTGGGAGGCCGGGGCCAGTGGCCAACCTGTATCTATGGGCCGAGACTCACTCAGATATTTTGGCAGGATCTTTCTCTACCCTCCACCCCAAGTGATCCAGGCCTGGTGGCGCACACCTGTCATTCCGGTTCCTCAGACAGCTGGGGAAAGGTTTGCAGGAGCCCAGTGGGCCAAGGCTGTGGTGGCTGGAAGCCAGCCACTGCCCTCCAGCCTGGGCAACAGAGTGAGACTCCAATACAAATAAAAAAAGAAAAAAAAGAAAAAAAAGAAAAAAAAAGAAGAGTATCCATTTGTGTATGGAGTTGGGATCACTGTGGACAGAGATCATTTGTGAAGGAGCCCCATCTTTGGACCTTCAATTCCTGAAAGAGGGTGGATTGGCAGATAATTGGGCTGTGGCTTTGGAAGGCTGAGGCAGGAAATTGCTGGAGCTCAGGAGTTCAAGACCAGCCTGGGCCACATAACGAGACCACATCACTTCCCCAGAATGCAAACACTGGAGTCGCGCGTGGTGTTGCCCATGGTTCCGGTTACACTGAATGCA
>NW_006995533.1:0-655 GCF_000164805.1 Carlito syrichta
GGTGTTGAAATAGACCTGTCTTGCCGCTGCCCAAGACCACACTTCCATCTGTAAGTTCCCCAGTAAATCACCTTCTACTGACAAACTGAATTTGTCAGCTTCATTCTTTGGCTATTAGATCCTTCTGTGTTTGGGGGTTGCTTTGCATATATGGCCCTTTCATGAAATAGAGACCAAGATATCTGATAATGGCTGAAGTATTACTCTATAATTTTACTAAAAAGAAGTGGAAATTCTTCAGGTGTTGGGGTTTGGATACAAGACTGAGATGGTGTTTTGACTATTAAAGTCTTTTCCAGGTAAAACCTCGTCTTCAGTATGTGTTGAACTCTTCCAGAGGGGTATAAAACAAGCAAGGTCAAGTGTTGTCTTGGGCAGCCTGTTCAAGTTCAAACCAATGCTGGTGGAAAACTCTAGAACCTTACATAATAAAAATGGGTTGGTTATAGGAAGACTTTTAAGAGCAGATATTATTAATCATTCACCTAACTCATGCACTCAGCAAATATCTGTTGAGTGCCAGGATATTTAAGGCACCAAGGATTGAAGGGGTCCAGCCCCACAAGGGTCATGGGCTTTCCTGAAGGAGAGACGGATAGGCGAAAGACGAAAATATTATTCTCGGACACCTGCTTCCTGAACAGATGACAATTTA
>NW_006995534.1:0-681 GCF_000164805.1 Carlito syrichta
CGCGATATAAAAAAGCATCAAGGCTTCGAGCTCGTCTCATGTTTCAGAGATATTTGGCTTGTGGGTATTATGAATCAATCATTTCAGGACTCCAGCAACATTCTGTTCCTCTTGAGAGTTGTAATCGGGTCTCTGGTAGTACAAATCCCTTAAGTTCCTCAGGACAATTAAGGACAGATTCCCGGAAATAAATTATCTTATTGCCATATTTGGATGCAACATTGGTCTTAAGATGAACTTGGCAATCCTTAAATTTCCATTTGTACTTTATTTGTAGAGGGTCCGAGGGTTTTGCAGTTGCCAAATATTTAGTACGAATTATTAAAATGTAACCAGTATCCATGGATTCCACGTATCTCGGAAACATCAGGGCATCTGCATTTTTGTAGACAGAGTTTTGGAATCCACATGGACTAGGAAATTCAAGGCATCTTACTAAGAACGGAAAGGGAATCTGGTTTTTGGAGTTCTCAATCGCCTAAATCTACAAAATCTCTTGATAAGATTTAATCATCTATCTGGTCTTCTATGTCGCCACATTTTTAGTGTGTCTTTTGAAAAGGGACCAGGAATCTTGAGTTCAAATTCCTAAAGAACTTTATGGGAGTTTTTCTTGATTTCCAAGCAACTGAAATTCTAGTCACCAGGAATATCTTGTGTCTTGCTAAGAATGTAGCAGGA
>NW_006995535.1:0-680 GCF_000164805.1 Carlito syrichta
AAAACTAGTTAAAACAGTTAGCAAACTCGTTAAGTCAGCTAGACACCTCATTAGCCAACTAGTTATGTCAGTTATCGAGTCAGCTAGCTAACAAAGTAGCTAGCTAAGTCAGCTTTCTAATTCAGCTAGCTCACTAGTTAGCTAACTATTTAAGTCAGCTACATAAGTCTGCTACATAACTAGATAGCTATTCATAAAATCAGCTAGATATTCAGCTAGTTAAATAGTTAGCTAAATATTGAATTCAGGCAGTTAAGTCAGCTTGCTAATTTAAGTCAGCCAGTTAAGTCAGGTAGCTAACTAGTTAAGTCACCCAGTTAAGTCAGCTAGTTAAGTCAGTTTTCTAATTTAGTCAGCTGGTTAACATAGCTAGCTAGGTAGTTAGCTAATGGGTTGTCAGCAGGATGTCAGGTAGTTATCTAGTTAACTACGGGTTAAGTCAGCTGATTCAGTCAGCTAACTAGGTAGTTAGCAAACAGGTTGAGTCAGCTGCTTGAGTAGGCTAGCTAGAAAGTTAGCTAACGAGTTAAGTCAGCTGGATGAGTCAGTTAGCTATATAGTTAGCTAAAGTGTTAAGTCAGCTGGTTGAGTCAGCTAGCTAGCTCGTTAGCTAATGAGTTAAGTCAGATGATTAAGTCAGCTAGCTAGCATGTGAGATAAATGAGTAAGCTAACTAGTTA
>NW_006995536.1:0-3573 GCF_000164805.1 Carlito syrichta
GTCCATTTGTATATCTAATCCTGAATTGTAACCTGCATCTTTCAAATTAAAAAAAAAAAACTTCCCCAAAGTTCTATGAAGTCATTGATCCTCCACACTATTCATATAGTCTGTATTCTCTAACATATTGAATTAAAATGTACTTATCATTTAAAAAAAGATTTAGAGAACATCATTCCAGCCATCTGTCTCTCTCTATATTATTTTTACATATAGATATGTATGATTGTATATGATTTACTTTATATGTATAGGTAAACATATTTTCTTCACGTGTACAGATATATTATGAGGAATGTATTATTTAAACCTCACTGTTATCTATAAAATAAAGATCACATTACCTAATTTAAAGAGATACTAATAAAGAAATTTATTAATGTAACTGTCTTGTTGTAGATACTTGTTCCTTTTTCTTAAAATTTCTTTCCATTTTCTCTAACTCTGGATTATTTCTCTTTATAATGTCCTCAATGTTCCAGGCTTATAGCACTCATTATTCCACATCCTAAATAGTTTTTCACTTGTCAGCTTTTCTTAAACACTATGTCTTGTTCAATGTGGAATTTCTCATACCTAGCACAGTGTCAGGAAGAAGGAACAGACTTAAACATTGTTAAAATAGGCATTTGAAAACTTTATCATAAAACACCAGTATATTCTAGGGTCTTATTAACTTATTGTTGAACCTGAATATAATCCAGCCAAGTCAAACAACAGATGTTGAAACTCTCCAGAGATTTTCAATTATTCTCGAAAGTTAAATTTTGGTTTATGTTTCATCTGTAGAACAGTAATTATAATTATTATGAAATTTAAAAGGTGTGATATTTATTATTTAATGATTGTATTCAGGTGATTAGATTATCGCAGGGACCACTTCTCTGGATGTTCTAAACATTTCTTGGCAATAGAATGATTTACATATTTCACAGTATATTTCTGTGCTTACATGCCATCTTGTGGCTTTGGTAATAAAGTTTTCATAGTCTTATGAGGATTTTGAGTTTTAGTTCTCTACTAACAGAAATGAGGTTTCCTTGTATTTTCTTCCTCTTTCTCAAGCATGTGACATTTTCCAGATTTCAGCATAATAAAGAAGATTATGAAATCAAAGTGGTGTAAAAAAGTTTACATCTGAAAAGAGTCATGTGACATCCAATGGATACAACAGAAGAGATTTTAACCAATAGTAGTGCCAATGGATTTCTTAAAGTGTGAAGCTTTTGTCCATTACACAATATCTATTAGACATCCCCAAGCCACCTGAAATAAAAAAATTAAGTGAATCTGCCACTTAGACCATCTACCCAACCGACCAATCACCTGAAGATCTGACTTCATGTCAATTCTAGATCTACTTCTTGGTTTGTGAATGCTTTGAACTGTGCTGCTGGTGAGTGCGACTTCTCAAAATGCCTATCTCATCAGTCTCATTTTGTGAATGTGTGTGCAAGCACATATGTGTTCATGTGTGTGTTGTGACTTTTCTAGAGATACAGAAAACTACTGTAAATTATTGAGTAGTAAGACACAGATGGATTTTCTAGCAATTAGGAAAATAGAGATGAAGTTAGCAAATTACAAATAGAAGGAAACTTTGCAGCTCATAAATGTAATTTGTTTCTTGATGTGGTTTTTGTTGGATTTATTTTCTTTTCTTTTTTGAACATCAAAAAGCTCAATATTAGAAGAAAATAAATTTAGGGTATTCATTAATTCAGTTATTATTCCTCCTAGGATAATAGCACTTTTTCACAATTAGTATTTTTGTAGTATTCTTAAAGAGAAAAAACCATCTACAGGTCAGCAATTACCACACTATTATTAATACAACAATGTCTCCTAGTTTCTAGAAAAATAATTTTCTTCATTGCTTTTTAGCCTCGTGTTTGGCTAGAACTGCTCACTGCCCAGATGCAGCTTAATTCCTTCCAGAAGCAAAGTTCTCTCACACATTTTGTTGTAAGTCCATGATCTACACCAAATTGCATAACCTCAGCTCAACATTCATCTGGCTTGCTGCTATGGCAATATGTATATCAGTTACTGTAACATAAATCACATAAATTAATAGCAATATGCAAGCAAAACTCTGATGGGTCTTGGTATGCCAGTATTCAATGGCATACCAGTTGAGGACCACTGCAATAAGCCACTGATACATTAGTCAATACATAACTCAATTTCCTTGTTGTGTTACTTACAAACATATACTATGTGTGCTGTACAAAAGACATACATACATTCTCATTCTTCTTCACCATGTATATCGTGTCCTATGAGCTTATTTTTCATAACTTAATTATAACATTTTATCCACAACATTTTTATAGAATCCGAAACATACTAAGTGCTCAATAAGTTTATGAGGAAAACAATCATATCTCTTTGATTAATTCAATACTTTTTTCACTAGGTTCTCTACAACTTTCTCCTGAATTGAATTCAATAATGAATAGGCAGAATAAACCAAAGCTCATGAGGATAGAATCAGTAAATGGAGCAAGGTATAATACAGATTAAATGAAGTTGCTGTACACACAATGGTCATGTTTGGGCATTCCATATTTAACATGGATAGATGATAACTGAATAATATCCCATCTAATATTGTATAACTCATTTTCTCTTTCATAAACATATGAGATCAAATTCCTAGGACTGTAAGTTAAAATCAGTTTTTTTCTCTAAAATTGTCAAGACAATATCATATACTATTTCAAAAAGCTAAAGGTTATATTAGGTCATTATTTTAACCTCAGCCTAACATATTGCTTTTTGTTATCTCTTATTTTATCTTATTTTTATTGGCATATATATCATAGAGTTTACATATAACCAGGTCTCTGACATCATAAAGCATATTAAATGAATTTATGAAATACATTTATTTTTACTAAAAACAGTTTTTAAAAAGTTAATGTCAGACAACACATCTATTAATATGTACTCTTCCTTATTATGCTAATCCCTGCATAATATTTTCTGTGTTAATCCACTATGTCATTCTTTTGTTGTTAGACATTGAGTTGGGGAAAACAATGTCCTCAGGAGAGATAACAGTGTAATAAACCCACTTATATACATATCGTCTTCTAAATTATTTACATAAATCATATATTTTTCCTTATAACTTATCAAAGTAAATTAGTTGTATTACTATAATAAAGTATACATTTTTCTTTGTATTTTCATTCCTGTCTCATAGGCCACATTCTGAAGGTTTTAATAAGCTTTCTTTTGCAACATGTTTATTTTTAATTTTGAAAAAATTTACCAAGTTTCTCATTATAGACAACTGATATAATGATTGTGATTGTGTATTGATTTCTTGCTGTCTTAGCTGTGTCTTACAAACACTGATCTATAGTGTTTTTAACATCAGCACTTCTAAATTTTTTTTTTAATTTCTGTAAGAAATGTTTTAAACATGAGTTATAATAGGATTTAAATTAGTCATCATAGATACTGTGTATGCATAAGTTTTAGAAGTTATTGATTATTAGAATAATCATGATGCTAGTAGGGATTGTTGCATTGCTTTGAGAAACATTGACCAAGCATAAGGAA
>NW_006995537.1:0-518 GCF_000164805.1 Carlito syrichta
TTATTTAAGTCACCTAGTTATGTCACCTGGCTAGCCAGCTGGCTAGCTAGGTAGCTTGCTAATTAAGTGAGCTGGCTAGACAGCTGGCTAGCTACTTAAGTCAACTAGTTAAATCAGCTGGTTAGCCCCCTGGCTAGCTATATAGCAAGATAGTTAATTCAGCTGACTAGCAAGCAGCCCAACTATTTATGTCAGCTAGTTAAGTCAGATGGGTAGCCATCTGGCTAGCTAGGTAGTGAGCTAGTTAACCATTTACCTAGCCAGCTGGCAACCTAATTAAGTCAGCTAGTTAAGTCGGCTGGATAGCCAGCTATCTAACTAGGTAGAGAGGTAAAGTCAGTTGGCTACCCAGCTGGCTAACGAGTTAAGTCAGCTAGCTGAATCAGCTGTCTAGCGAGCTGGATAGCTGGTAAAACAACTAGTCATTCAGCTAGCTACCAAGGTATTAAGTTAGTTAAATCACTGTCTAGTCCGCTTGGCTAACTAGCTATTTCACTAGTTAATTCAGGTGGCTTCCC
>NW_006995538.1:0-639 GCF_000164805.1 Carlito syrichta
CCACCTAGATCCCTCGCATGTGCAGTTTACAAGAAGGTTTATGCTCCTTTTAGACTCTAATGCCACAGTTGATCTGACACAATGTGGAGCTACACTGGCCTGTCACTCACCTGCTACTGTGTGGCCTGGTTTCTAACAGTCCACTAACAAGTACCAATCCTGTTCATGGCAAAGGAGTTGAGGACCCTTGCTTTAAAGAACTTATATTCATCCAGGACGACCTACTGAGACTTTCTCTCTACAATAATTCAAAAGCATAGTTGGGTGTGGTGGCACACACCTGTAGTCCCAACTACTTGGGAGTCTGAGACCACAAGATCACTTGAACCTAGCAGGCTGAGGCTGCAGTGAACCGTGATTGTACCATTGCACTTTATTATAAACTATACAGTGAGGCTCCAGGACCTAAATTTCAGGCTTCCTTGATAATTCACGCATGTGCCCCTTTTCCAACATGTCTTGGAAAACCATCAGCTCGCCTGAAGTTTCACTGACTTTCCATGCAGAGCCCTCTCGTGGCCAAAAGTGTACGTGCAGGGTTTGTGGGTAGATGGTGAACTTGGCCTGATTGTAACAGAATGGTGAGCTCTGTTGACTTTTACTTGTTTGAACTTTGTTTTTTACACTCCTGCTTTCTGA
>NW_006995539.1:0-782 GCF_000164805.1 Carlito syrichta
CTATTCATGATTGTTTATGATTTCACATGAATTCTTTCTTTTTTTTAGTTGGATTCTCACTCTGTCGCCCAGACTGGAGAGCAATAGCCGCTCCCGGCCACCACAACCTCTACCTGCTGGATCCAGTGATCCTTACGCCTCAGCCTTCCAATTATCCAGAATTACAGGCATGCTATACCACACCCGGCTGATTTTTTTTTATTTATTGTAGAGATGAGGTCTATCTGCCCAGGCGGGTTTCAAACCCACAGGCTCAGGCAATTCACTCACCTCAACCTGCAAAGGAGTGGGATTAAAGTCTGAGCCACCCAGCCCGGCCATATGAATATTTTATTGTAATCTCCAGGTCTGAGAAGTATGATGTTAACTTAATTGTTATTTCATTGAATCTATAGATTGACAAAAAGGCTTATTTCTACATTAAAAGTGGTAAGTAAACTCAGGGAAACAAGCATGTCAAGTTGTCATTGATGACTTCAGCCTCAGGACTTTCACATCATAATGGGAGTGACATTGACTACTGAGCAATCTTTCGACTTCAAGTACTTGTGTACAGTGCTCTGCCAAATGTGGTAGACATGATGGATTTCATTCCCAAGAAGTGAAGAGAACCATGTGTTGACACCTATCCAAAAATTTCTCCAGGGATAAGTGACAATTCAAGAACCCTCTAAACGAGGTTGTCTTTTTTTTTTTTAAAGCAGTCTTTTTGAAAGGACCGAGAAACTCTCAAACTGGGAGGAAACCTGAGGGCATTGCCCAAGATGTAGTCTCTTATTATT
>NW_006995540.1:0-2494 GCF_000164805.1 Carlito syrichta
CCCAGCTGGCTAGGCAGCTGAATTAACTAGGTGTCTCAACTAGCTAGCCAGCGTGTTAGACATCTGACAACAATCTAGCAACCTAGCTAGCCAGGTGCCTAGGCAGTTGACTTAACTAGGTGACTTTACTAGCTAGTCAGCTGGCTAGCAGGGTGACCTAACTACCTAGTACCTAGCTAGCCAGCTCAATAGCCAGCTGTCTTAACTAGCTAGCTACCTATGTAGCCCACTGTTTTGAAAGGTGGCTTAAATACCCAGCTACCTAGCTAACCAGCTTGCTTGTGAGCTGACTTAACTTGGTTCCTTAACTAGCTAGCTAACTAGCTAGCCAGTGATTTAACTAGCTAGCTTCCCAGCTAGGCAACTGGCTAGCCAGCTGACTTAAATCACTGACTTAACTAGATAGCAAACTGACTTAACTAGCTTACTTAACCAGCTAGCTATCTAGCTAGACAGCTGGGTTAACTAGCTGTCTTAACCATCTAGCTACCTAGTTAACTATCTAGCTAGCTAGCTGCCATAACTAGCTGACAACTACCAACCCAGCTGATATAACTAGCTGACTTATATAGCTAGTTTCCTAGCCAGCCAGCTGACTGTACTAGCTGAAATAACTAGCTGGCCAAATGGCTGGCCATCTAACATAACTAGCTTTTTAACTAGCTAACCAGCTTGCCTGATGAGTTGACTGCCTAGCCTGGTGTTTGCCAGCTGACTTAGTGAGTTGACTTACCCACCTAGCCTGCTGGTTGCCAGCTGACATAACTAGCTCACTTAACCAGCTACACAGCTGGCTACCCAGCTGACTTAAATAGCTGGTTACCTAAGTAGTCAACTGGTTAGCCAGCTGACTTAAGCTAGAAAGCTGGCTAGCCAGCTAACTAATCTAGTTAGCTATCTACCTAGTCAGCAGGCTAGCCAGCTGACTTAACTAGGTGAATTGAACGGCTAGTGTGCTGGCTAGCAAGCTGACTTTCTTGCTCACTACCTACCTACTCAGCTGGCTAGACAGATGACTAAACTCGATGATTTAACCAAGTACCCAGTTGGCTATCCAGCCGACTTAACTCTCTGACATCACTAGCTAGTAAGGTAGCTATCTAGCTGACTTAACTATCTAATTACCTACCTTGCCAGTTGGTTTGCCAGTTCTATTAACTAGCTGAATTAACCAGCTAACCAGCTACCTAGCCAACTATCTTAACTAGCTCATGGCCTAGTTAGCCAGCAGCCTTAAATTGTTAGCTAACTAGCTAGCTAAGTAGCTAAGAAGCTGACTTAAATAGTTAGCAGGCTAGTAAACTAGCTGATTTAACCAGCTAGCTGACTAGTTAGCTTACTCGTTTTCTAATGTGCTAGCTAGGTTACTTAATCATCGGACTTAACTCATTAGCTAACAAGCTAGCTAGCTGACACAACCAGCTGACTTAACTCGTTAGCTAACTAGTTAGCTAGCTGACACAACCAGCTGACTTAACTCATTAGCTAACTAGCTAGCTAGCCTACTAAGCCAACTGAATCACCCCATTTGCTAACAAGCTGGCTATCTGACTCAACCAGCTGATTTAACCCATTAGTTAACTAGCTAACTGCCTGACTCAACCTGCTTATGTAACCCATTAGCTCACTAGCTAGCTAGCTGTATTAACCAGCTGACTAATTTAGAGAGCTGACTTAACTGACTGACTTAGCTAGCTGACTTAATATTTTGCTAGCTGACTTAACTGGCTGACTTAACTAGTTAGCTAACTGACTTATCTACCTGAATTATTTAGCTAACTATTTAACTAGCTGAATAACTAGCTGATTTAATAATTAGCTAACTAGTTAGGTAGCAGACTTAAGTAGCTGACTTAAATATTTAGCTAACTATTAAGCTAGCTTACTTAGCTAGCTAGCTATTTAGCTAGCTGACTTAGCTAGCTGACTTAAATACTTGGATAACAGGCTAGCTAGCTGACTTAACAAGTTGGTTAACGAGTTAGCTAACTGTCTTAACTTGTTGGGAAATGAGTTATCTAGCTTTCTTGACTACTTGGTTAACGAGTTAGCTAGGTGACAACATTTTAGCTGACGAGACGGCTGACTACTTAGCATGTTTTACAAGTTGGCTGACGACTTGGCCGATTTATTAGCTGGCTTGACATGTTGCACCACTAGTCGGCCGACTACTTAGCTGGTGAAGGTGTTGACTGACGAGTTGGCCCACTAGTTAGCACCGTTAACTATTTGTCTGCTGGTTTGCTGACCTAAGTAGTCAGCTGAGCATTTTGCCGACTTGTTAGCTGGCCTAACTAGTCGCCTGACTAGTTAGCTGAGCTAACTTGTCAACTTCAAGTTGGCTGATTAGTCGGCCGATGGTTTAGCTGACTTAACTAGTGGTCTGGCTAGTCAGTTGACCGGTTAGCTGATTTAACTAGTAGGCCAGCAAGTGAGCCAACAAGTGAGCTGACTTAACAAGTCAGCTGGCGAGTGAAGCCGACTTGTCATCTGA
>NW_006995541.1:0-4007 GCF_000164805.1 Carlito syrichta
CCTACTTGCCTTCTTAGTGTCTTCTGATACTACTTGCCTTGTCAGTGCCGTCTGATACTACTTGCCTTTTCAGTCCCGTCTGATACTACTTGCATTGTCAGTGCCGTCTGATACTACTTGCTGTGACTGTGCCATCTGAGAGCTCTTGCATTGTTACTGATGTCTGATACTACATGCTTTCTTAGTGCCATATGATACTACTTGCCTTCTTAATTCCGTCAGATATTACTTGCCTTATTAGTGCCGTCTGATACTCCTTGCCTTATTAGTGCCGGCTGATATTCCTTGACTTATTAGTGCCGTCTGATACTCCTAGCCTTATTAATGCCGTCTGACACTCCTTGGTTTATTAGTACTGTATGATCCTACTTGCCTTAATAGTGCCGTCTGATCCTACTTGCCTTATTAGTGCCTTCTGATTCTACTTGCATTCTTAGTGCCGTCTTATACTACTTGTCTTCTTAGTGTCGTCTGATACTACTTGCGTACTTAGTGGCGTCTTATCCTACTTGCCTTCTTAGTGTCGTCTGATACTTCTTGCCTTCGTAGTGTCATCTGATACAACATGCATTCTTAGTGTCGTCTGATACTATTACCTTCTTAGTGTCATCTGATATTACCTGCCGTCTTAATGTCATCTGATACTACTTGGCATCTTAGTGTCGTCTGATACTACTTGCCATCTTAGTGTCGTCTGATACTATTTGCCTTCTTACTGTCATCTGATACTACTTGCCAACTTAATGTCGTCTGATACTACTGGCGTTCTTATTGTCATCTTATACTACTTGGCATCTTAGTGTCGTCTGATAGTATTTGCCTTCATAGTGTCATCTGATACTACTTGCCGTTTTAGTATCGTCTGATACTATTTGCCTTCTTACTGTCATCTGATACTACTTGCCAACTTAATGTCGTCTGATACTACGGCGTTCTTATTGTCATCTTATACTACTTGGCATCTTAGTGTCGTCTGATAGTACGTGCCTTCATAGTGCCATCTGATACTACTTGCCGTTTTAGTATCGTTTGATACTATTTGCCTTCTTAGTGTCGTATGGTACTACTTGCCTTCTTAGTGTCGTCTAATACTACTTGCCTTGTTACTGTCGTGATACTACTTGCCTTGTCAATACCGTCAGATACTACTTGCCTTGCAGTGTCGTTTGATACTACTTGCTTTCTCAGTGCCATCTGATACTACTTACCTTGTTAATGCCGTGTGAATCTACTTGCCATTTTAGTGCCGTCTGATACGACTTGCCTTGTTAGTGCTGTCTGACACTACTTGCATTATTAGTTCCGTCTGATCCTACTTGTCTTATTAGTGCCTTCTGGCCTACTTGCCTTATTAATGCATTCTGATGTTTCTTGCCTTACTAGTGTCCTGTGATAACACTTGCCTTATTATTGTCGTCTGATACTACTTGCCTGATTAGTGTCGTCTGATACTTCTTGCCTTATTAGTGTCATCTGATACTACTTCATTAGTGTCTTATGATACTCCTTGCCTTATTAGTGGCGTCTGATACTTCTTGCCTTAATAATGTCTTATGATACTTCTTGCCTTAAAGTGTTGTCTGATACTACTTGCGTTATTAATGTCGTCTGCTACTATTTGACTTATTAGTGTTGTCTGATACTACTTGCCTTATTAGTGTCGTCTGATGCTACTTGCATTATTGGTGTATTATGATACTACTTGCCTTATTATTGTCGTCTGATACTACTTGTCTTATTTGTGTTTTATGATACTACTTGCCTTATTTGTGTCACCTGATACAACTTGCCTTGTTAGTGTCTTATGATACTAGTTGCCTTATTAGTGTCGCCTGATACTACTTGCCTTGTTAGTGTCTTATGATACTACTTGCCTTGTTAGTGTCGCCTGATACTACTTGCCATATAAGTGTCTTATGATACTATTATCTTAATTTTGTCTTATGATATTACTTTTCTTATTAGTGTCATGTGAAACTACTTGCCTAAATAATGTCTTATCATACTACTCACCTTATTAGTGTCGTCTGATTCTACTTGCCATATTAGTGTCGTCTGATACTAATTGCCGTATTAGTATCATCTCATACCACTTGCCTTATTAATGCGGTCTGATGCCCCTTGCCTTATTAGTGCGTCTGATACTCTTAGCTTTATTAGTGCCATCTAATATTCCTTGGCTTATTAGTGCCATCCAATACTCCTTGGCTTATTAGTGCCATCCAATACTCCTTGCTTTCTTAGTGCCAAATGATTATACTTCCCTTATTAGTGCCGTCCAATACTACATGTCTTATTAGTACTGACTGGTCCTACTTGCTTATTAGTGCCGTTTGATCCTAATTATAGAGCCATCTGATACTACTCCTATTATATCCTATTAGTGCCGTTTGATCCTAATTATTAGAGCCATCTGATACTACTCCCCTTATTAGTGCCGACTGATACTAGTTGCCTTATTTGTGCCGTCTGATCCTACTTGCCTTATTAGTGCCGTCTGATACTACTTGTCGCATTTGTGCCATGTGATACTACTTACCTTCTTAATCCCGTCTGATACTACCAGCCTTCTTAGTGCCATCTCATACTACTGGCATTCTTAGTGCCGTCTGATACTTCTTGCCTTCTTAGTGCCGTCTGATACTACTTGCCTTCTTAGTGTCGTCTGATACTTCTTGCCTTCTTAGTGTCGTCTCATACTACTTGCCTTATTAGTGTCGTCTGATACTCCTTGCCTTCTTAGTGTCGTCTGATACTATTGCCTTCTTAGTGTCATCTGATACTACTTGCCGTCTTAGTGTCGTCTGATACTACTTGCAATCTTAGTGTCATTGGATACTACTTGCCATCTTAGTGTCATCGGATACTATTTGCCATCTTAGTGTCGACTGATACTATTTGTCTTCTGAGTGTCGTCTGATACTACTTGCCATCTTAGTGTCGTCTGATAGTACTTGCCTTCTTAGTGTCGTCTGGCACTTCTTGCTTTCTTAGTGTGGTCTGATACTACTTGCCTTCTTATTGTCGTCTGATACTACTAACCTTGTCAGTGTCCTCTGATAGTACTTGCCTTGTCAGTGCCATCTGATACTAATTGCAGTGACAGTGTCATCTGATAGAAATTGCCTTGCTAGTAATGTTTGATACTACATGCCTTCCTAGTGCCGTCTGGTACTTCTTGCCTTCTTTGGTCCGTCAGATACTACTAGCCTTATTAGTTCCGTCAGATACTCCTTGCCTTAATAGTTCTGTCTGATACTCCTTGCCTTGTTAGTGCCTCTGATACTCCTTGCCTTATTAGTGCCATCTGATACTCCTTTCTTTATTATTGCCTTATGATCCTACTTGCCTTATTAGTGCCGTCTGATTCTACTTGCTATATTAGTGCTGAGTGATTCTTCTTGCCTTATTAGTGCCGTCTGATACTACTTGCCTCCTTAGTGTCATGTGATACTACTTGCCTTGTTAGTGTCTTATATTAATAATTGCCTTATTAGTGTCGTCTGATACTACTTGCCTTCTGAGTGTCTTTGATACTACTTGCCTTATTAGTAGCGCCTGATACTACTTGCCTTATAAGTGTCCTATGATACTACTAGCCTTATTAGTGTCTTATGATACTACTTGCCTTACAAGTATCGTCTGACATGACTAGCCTTATTAATGTCGTCTGATACTACTTGCCTTCTTAGTGTTGTCTGATACTACTTGCCTTATTAGTGTCATGGGATGCTACTTGCCCTATTAGTGTCTTATGATACTACTTGCCTTATTAGTGTCGTCTGATACAACTTGCCTTATAAGTGTCTTATGATACTAATTGCCTTATTAGTGTCTTATGTTTCTACTTGCCTTACTAGTTTTGCCTGATACCACTTGCCTTATTAGTGTCATCTTATACTACTTGCCTTATTTGTGTCTTATGATACTATTATCTTAATTGTGTCTTATGATACTACTTGACTTATGTGTCATGTGATACTACTAGCTTTTTTAGTGTCACCTGA
>NW_006995542.1:0-1708 GCF_000164805.1 Carlito syrichta
TTATTCAATGATAAATAAGCGGTAGTTTGATAATATGAACAACCTTTTATCACTTCAGAATCTACTGCATAATTTCTGAAAATAATCATGCATTAAACAGTTGTCTGAAAATGATATTGATTATATCCATTTCCTTAGCTATCAAATAATTTTAGATATGTTTAAATCTCAAAACGTTTATTTTATCTTTAAGATAAAATGATCCCAGGGAAGATATATAATCCACCCAAGGTCAAATTGCAAACAATGGCAGAGGAATTTGGTCTTGGCTTGCAGTCCTGAGTCTTTATGTTAGACTATGACCTCTTTAGCTTAAAAGAGTTCACAGATACTATTTCCTTGGGGCAGCATGTTTTCTGTTCTTTCTTATTTAGTTACAATGGTTTAAAAATATGTCACTTTAAATTATTTGACACTCATCCCAGTGAGTGTCATTGGGGTTTTTGTCCTCTCTCTTGAATTTGAAGGAACTTGTGACTGCTTTGGCCAATGTAACATTGAGGAAGTGATGCTCTGAAACTAAGGTCATACAAAAATCATTGAGTTTTGTCTTGTTTTTCTAGGTATATTTTCTTATGGAGCCCTGAGTTGCCATGAAGGAAGCTACAGAAGGCCACCATGTTTGGAAGAAGCCCAAGCTACATATATAGGTCATGTGTACGACGTCTAGTTGTCTACCTCAGCTGAGTTTGGCTTTTGAGTTCTTGCAGTCCAAGCATCATATATGTAAGTGAAGAGGCCTCCAGCTGTTCCATTCACAACTATTCGAGTTTGCCTGGCTGATCCCTAAGATATTGTAGAGCAAAGAAGAGCCATCTCTACAACTCTCTGTCCAAATTTCTTACCTGAGAATTGGTGAGCATATTAAAATCATTGTTTTCACTTCTAAATTTGAAGTGGTCTGTTATTCCAGTTAGTAATAGGACATAGAAATACTGGTACGTTCTTAGTCTAATGTTGAATACCTGGCTAGTTTGGTCAGTTCAGCCACCACTAGTCAAAAGTTACACAGTTCTATAGCTTTGTTTTTCTTAATGATCTTATTTGGGACCTATAATTATTCTTTTTCATATATTATTCTTATGAACCTAGAACAGAGTGACTTTGCCCTTAAAAATTTCCTTAAAAAGTTATCTCTGTATAATCATGCAACTTATTTATTTAAAATAATTAAGACTCAAATAATTAACACAAAAGCCAAGGAATTTTGCTATTCCTAAAACAGTAATCAAATCTGGTAATATACTTTAAATGTATTAATCAAAGTTCAAAAATGAAAAAAGAATGTCCAGGCAAAATATTCTTTATGCAAGGTAAGCTGCATAATAAATTTTCAGCAAATTAATGCCATAATAGACATTTTTAGAGTTACATTATATTTAACTAATGAGAACTGAAGAAATGTTAATGTGTATAATAATCATTAGGCAAGTGCATATATCATATGATTACATTTTCTAATACCTTATTTTATATATCTGACATTCAGGAAAATTTGATCATCTTTCTGGACCAAATAAAATTCTATTATGATTTTAGTTATTATTAGGCAATTCAATAAACATATTTTTATATATGGCTTAGTGTTAAGCATGGCCATATCCAATGCATGTATAAATCTAAGGATATAGCAAAGAGAATGCAGGAATTTCTATTTTGGTGCAACTCCCCAAAATATTAATCTTTTTTATATCACGTAGAGAGACAG